>NC_064809.1:32613715-32797523 GCF_023721935.1 Panthera uncia
GGGACAGAGAGAGACAGAGCATGAACGGGGGAGGGGCAGAGAGAGAGGGAGACACAGAATCGGAAACAGGCTCCAGGCTCCGAGCCATCAGCCCAGAGCCTGACGCGGGGCTCGAACTCACGGACCGCGAGATCGTGACCTGGCTGAAGTCGGACGCTTAACCGACTGCGCCACCCAGGCGCCCCAATGCACCTTACTTTTTATTGTTCTTGCTTATCAGTGATTGTACACATTTTTCTTCAAAATATTTGTAGGAAGAATTTAAGGATTAGAATGTGGTGCATTCCTTTAAAGATGGCTTATATCTTTTTATGCTTTTTTTTCCCTGCATTGTGTTCTCTGATTTTGACTCAATTGACTCACCCATGCACTTTCTAGATTTCTACATTTTGTTGACACATTCTAATTTTCCCTCCTGTTTTGTTTCTCTTTTATTGCAGATTTATAATGTTTAATTTATATATTATTATGGTAAAAATAAGTGATATGGAATTGTTTCAGGATTTGTAGTAGGAGGTGGGAACTCCAGCAAGAGGAAGAGTTGGAGACTTTCAGTGCACAGAAAAGTAAGTCTGCCTGTATATGCTATGTATTTTTAATTCCAACATATATTAATTTTGAATAGAAAAATTTCTCTAGTTTAAAAAAGAGGCACATTACTAATCTTATCCAATCCACCCATTTGACAGATAAGGAGCATGAAACCAGTATAGGTGACATGTTAGTCCAACTTCCTAAAAGTCGTAAATGGAAGATTAAGAATTATAATCCCATTTTTTTGTCCCAAATCATGTTATTCATGTGATTTTTACATCTGCATATAGAAGACCCTCAAGATTATTGTAAATATTAATATTACATTTTTATTATCAGTTGGAAACACTTCTATTTTTTAATGAGACAAATTACAACAACCATATTGTGACTCAAGAAATACACATTCTAATACCCAACTTTAAAATTTTTAAATTCTTTCAAATATTCCAGAGAGTAAGGTTCAATGTATAATACAAAAATTATAATTCGTTGTTATTTAGGGTCTGGTCTTGAGTTATAACTATTGGTGTATGACTAATCAGAGTCCACAATATTCATATGAACAAACATCATTCAACTTAAATTATTAATTAAAAATCTTTTTTCCACATATATTTTAGAATTGTCACTTATGACACACACACACAACTGCATAATTTTTAAAACTTTATTTTCAATATTTATGATTCATTAACTTATATTGTCCCATATTGACTAGGAGCATGAGAACAATTTCTAATAAAAAATAGTTGAAATTCTTTTTTTATTTTAACTATAAATAGAATGATTCTGTTCCATCAATTTGATGATTGATAAAATATTTTCTTTTTTAAATTATTGAAGTACAATTATATACAATATTATATTAATTTCAGATGTACAGTATTATCTATCTATTATAAGTTTGTTTTTAAATTTTTTGATGTTTATTTTTGAGAAAGGGAGAGAAAGAGAGTGAGAGCAAGGGAGGGACAGAGAGAGGATGACACAGAATCTGAAGCAGGCTCCAGGCTCTGTGCTGTCAGCACATAGCCTGATGGGGGACCCGAATTCATGAACTGCGAGATCATGACCTGAGCTGAAGTCGGATGCTTAACTGACTGAGCCATCCAGTTGCCCCTTAAGTTTTTTAATTTAATTCCAGTATAGTTGCACATGTTGTTATATTAGTTTCAGGTGTATAGCATATTAATTCAGCAATTCTATACATTACTGCATGCTCACTACATATGTATAGTCATCATTTATCACAATGCAAATTATTGCAACATTATTGACTTTATTGACTATGCTATACTTTTCTTTTCCATGACTTAAGTATAATTTTCTTTATTTATTTTGCGCATTCTCTCACCCACCTTTCCTCTGGAAATCACCAGTTTGTTCTCTGTTTTTAAGAGTCTGTTTTTTGGTTTTGTGTTTTAGTTTCCACATATAAGCAAAATCATATGGTTTTGTCTTCTCATTCTGACTTATGTCACTTAGCATAATACCCTCTGAGTCCATTCATGATGTCAAAATTGGAAAGATCTCATTCTTGTTTATGGATGAGTAATATTCCATTGTGTATATATACCATATCTTCTTTATCCATTCATCTATAAATGGGCACTTAGTTTGCTTTTGTATCTTGGCTATTATAAATAATGCTGCAATGAACATAGAAATGCATGTATTTTTTTTTTTAATTAGTGTCTTAATTTTCTTTGGGTAAATACCGTGATGGAATTACTAGATTGTATGGTATTTCTATTTTTAATTTTCTAAGAAAACTCTATACTGCTTGTCACAGTGCTACTCCAATTTGCATGCCCACCAACAGGGCGTGAGCATTCTCTTTTCTCCCATTCTCACCGAAAACTGTGATTTCTCATCTTTTTAATCGTAAGCATTCTGACGTGTGAGGCGATGTCTCATTTTGGTTTTGATTACTATTTCACTCGTATTTAGTGATGTTGAACATCTTTTTGTGTCTGTTCGCTATCTGTATGTCTTCTTTAGAAAAATGTGTTTCAGTACTCTGCCTATTTTTAATCGGATTGTTTGTATTTTAATATTGAATTATAAAAATTTATTTTATTAACTCCTTATAGGATTTTTCATTTGTAAGTATCTTCTCCTATTCATTAGGTTGTCTTTTTGTTTTGTTGATAGTTTCCTTTGCTGTGCATAAGTTTTTTTTTTTATTTTGATGTACTCACAATAAGATATTTTTGCTTTTGTTTCCTTTACCTGAGAAGACGTGTCTATAAATATGTTGCTAATACTGATATCCAAGAGATTACTGTCTATGTTTTCTTTAATGAGTTTTATGTTTTCACATTTCACATTTAAGTCTTTAATCCATTTTTTTATTTTTTTAATGTTTATTTATTGAGAGAGAGACAGAGCATGAGTCAGGGAGAGGCAGAGAGAGAGAGAGAAAGACACAGAATCTGAAACAGGCTCCAGACTCTGAGCTATCAGCACAGAGCCTGACACAGGGCTCGAACTTACAAAATTGTGAGATCATGACCTGAGGTGAAGTCAGACGTTTAACTGACTGAGCCACCCAGGCGCTCCAGTCTTTAATCCATTTTTAATTTCTTTTTATGTGTTATGTAAGAAAGTAATCCATTTTCATTCTTTTGCATGTAGCCGTCCAGGTTTCCCAACATCATTTATTGAAAAGACTGTCTTTTCCCCATTGTATATTCTTGCCTCCTTAGTCATAGATGTATTGACATACAGGGGTGTTATATTTCTGAGCCCTCTATCCTGTTCACGGACATATGTGTCTATTTTTGTTCCACTACCATATTGCTTTGGTTACTACATATTTGTAGTATATCTTGAAATCTGGGATTTTGATACCTCCAGTTTTGTTCCTATTTTATTTTATTTTATTTTATTTTTTATTTTATTTTATTTTTTATCCTTTTAGCAGCCTCCAGTGCAGAGCTTGAACTCACGAGGCTGCGATAAAGACCTAAGCTGAGATCAAGAATCAGATTCTTAACTGACTGGGCCTCCCAGGAGCCACTCTAGTTTTGTTTTCTTAAGATTGCTTGACTCTTACAGATATTTTGTGCTTTCATACAAATTTTAGGATTATTTATTCCAGTTCTGTGAGAAATGCTATTCGTGTTATGGTAAGGATTGCGTGGAATCTGTAGATTGTTTTGGGTGATATGGACATTTTAACTATATTAATTTTTCTAGTCCATAAGCATGGTATATATCTCCATTTGTATCATCTTAAATTTCTTTCATCAATGTTCTATGGTTTTCAGAGTACAGATCTTTCATGTTCTTGGTTAAATTTATTCCTAGGTATCTTATCCTTTATTAGTGCAATTGTAAATGTGGTTGTTTTCTTAATATCTTTTTCTGCAACTTTGTTATTAGTGTATAGGAACACAGCAGATTTCTGTGTATTCATTACGTACCATGCTACTTTCCTGAATTCATTCATAAGTTCTAATAGTATTTTGGTGGAATCCTTCAGGTTTTCTATATATAGCATCGTGTCATCTGCAAATAGTAAAAGTTTTACTACTTCCTTACCAGTTTGGGTGCTTTTTATTTCTTTTTCTTATCTGATTTCTGTAGCTAGGACCTCCAGTATTATATTGAATAAAAGTGGTGAGAGGGGACATCCTTGTCTTGTTTCTCATCTTAGAGTAACAGCTTCAACTTTTTCACCATCAAGTCTATTAGCTGTGAGTTTGTCATATATGACCTTTACTATATTGAAGTATGTTCTTTCTAACCCCACTTTGTTGAGAATTTTTGTCATGAACAGATGTTGTATTTTGTTAAATGCTTTTTCTGCATCTATTGAGATGATCATATTATTTTACCCATTGTTTTGTTGTTATGGTGTATCACATTGAATATGATTTGCAAATATTGAAACCCCCATGCATGTTTGGGATATATCTTACTTGTTCATGGTAAAAAAAAATCTTAAATATATTATTGTTTTGGGGTTGCTAATATTTTGTTGAGGATTTTTGCATATGTTCATCAGAGATATTGGTACCTTCTCAGAAGGGACCAAACTCCCTAGTTTCATTTTAATGCAAACCTTTTATCAGGATAAGGAAGTTTTCCCTTTATTCTTACTTTGTTAAGATTTATTGTAACAAATGAATGTTGAATTTTAGAAAAATAAGGTTCCCAAAAGTTTTCTTTTTTTGTAGTGTCTTTGCCTGGTTTTGGTATCAGGGTAATACCACCCTCACTGAATGAATTCAGAAGTTTTCCTTCTCTTCTATTTTTTGGAATAGTGTGAGAAAACTAGGTATTAACTCTTCATTAAATGTTTGGTAGAATTAAATTTTAATGGTATCTGGTTCTGGACTTTTGTTTTTTGAGTTTTTTATTATTATTGCAGATTCAATTTCTTTACTAGTAATCTGAGTGTTTAAGTTTTCTTCTTTCTTTCTTTCTTTCTTTCTTTCTTTCTGAGAGAGAGAGAGAGAGAGACAGAAAGCCAGTTTGGGGGGGGGTACAGAGAGAGAGGGAGAGAGAGAGAATCTCAAGCAAGCTACTCATTGCCAGTACAGAGCCTCATGCAGCACTCAAACCCACACACCCTGAGATTATGACCTGAGTTGAAATCAAGAGTCAGATGCATATCCAATTGAGCCACCCAGGAGACCTAGACTATTCAAGTTTTCTATTTCTTTATGACTCAGTCTTGGAAGATTATATGTTTCTATAAATTTATCTATTTTTTCTAGGCTATCCAATTTGTTGGCACACAATTTATCATAGTATTTTCTTGTAATTCTTTGTATTTCTGTAGTGTTATTGGTTGCTATTTATCCTTCATTTTTTATTCTATTTATTTGAGTCCTCTCTCTCTCTCTCTGTCTCTCTCTCTCTCTGCCTTTTTTTTTCCTTGGTGAATCTGGCTAAACATTTGTAAATTTTGTTTATCTTTTGAAAGAACCAGCTCTTGGTTTTATTTGTATTTTCTATATCTTTTGGTCTATATTTCATTTATTTCTGCTCTAATCTTTACTATTTCCTTCCATCTCTTAGCTTTGGGTTTGTTTGTTCTTTTTTTCCCCTCTCACTCCTTTAGGTATAAGTTTAGGTTGTTTAATTGAGATTTTTCTTATTTCTTGATATACGCTTGTATTGCTGTACACTTCTCTCTTAGAACTGCTTTCACTGTGTCCCAAAGATTTTGAATCTTTGTATTTTCATTTTTATCTGTCTCATGTATATTTTGATTTCCTCTTTGATTTCCTCATTGACTCACAGGTTGTTTAGTAGCATGTTGTTTCCATGTGTTTGTGTTTTTTTCCAGTATTTTTCTTGTTATTGATTTCCAGTTTTATACTAAGGTAGTAGGAAAAGATGCTTGATATGATTTCAATCCTTTGAACTTTATTGAGATTTTTTGTGGCCTAACATGTAATCTATCATGGAGAATGTTTCATGTGCACTTTAAGAGAGTGTGTGTTCTGTTGCTTTTAGATTAAATGTTCTGAATACATCTGTTAGATCCATTTGATCTAATGTGTCATTCAAAGGCCCTGTTTCCTTGTTGACTTTCTGCCTGGATCATTTATCCATTGATGTATGTGAGGTGTTAAAATTCTCTACTATTATTGTATTACTGTTAATTTTTCCCTTTATGTATGTTAATATTTGCTTCATATATTTAGGTACTCCTATGTTGGGTCCATAGGTATTTATTAATGTTACAACCTCTTATTGGATTGATTTTTTTAATCATTATGTCATGGTCATTATCTTTAGCTACAGTCTTTATTTTGAAGTCTATTTTGTCTGTTAAAAGTGTCCCTACTCCAGATATTTTAAACTACAATTTGCATGGTATATATATATTTTTTTCCATTTTACTTTTAATCTGAATGTGTCTTTAGGTCTGAAGTGAATCTCTTACAGACAAAATATAGATGGGTCTTATTTTTTATCCATATAGTTACCCTGTGTCTTTTGATGGATGTCGTTAGTCCATTTACATTTAAAGTATTTATTCATAAGCATGTATTAGTCACCATTTTGTTAATTGTTTTCTGTTTCTGAAGCTTCTTCTGTTCCTTTTTCTTCTCTTGCTCTCCTGCCTTGTGGTTTGATGGTTTTCTCTAATGTTATGCTTGGATTCCTCTCTCTGTATTTCTGTGTATATATTATAAGTTCTTGATTTGTTATTACCATTGGGTTCACATATAACATCTTATATGTATAACAGTATATAATAAGGTGATGGTTGCTTAAGCTTCAATACATTCTAAAGCATTACATTTTTACCCCTCCCTACATGTTTTATGTATATGATGTCATAATATACATATTTTTACTTTATGTATCACTTGACTATTTTTTGCAAATATAATTGATTTTACTACTTTTGTTTTAATCTCCATACTGGCTTTATAAGTGATTAATCTACAGCCTTTACTATGTGTTTGCTTCTACCTGTGATATTTTCTTTACTGACTTCTATTTATGACCTTTTCTTTCTACCTAAAAAATTTCCTTATAAAAGATCTGTATTGTGAAAACTATAAAACACCAATGAAAGAAAGTGAAGATGACACAAAGAAAGACATTTCATACTTAGGGATTAAAATGACATATATTGGTAAAATGTCTATATGCCCAAATTAATCTACATATTTAAAGCAATCTCTACCAAAATATTGCCAGCCGACTAGGACAAACAATCCTAAAGTTTGTATGGAATCACAAAAGACCCTGAATAGCCAAAGCAATCTTGAAAAAGAAAAACAAAGTGAGAGGCATCACAATTCTGTATTTCATGTTATATTACAAAGCTGTAGTGATCTAGACATTATGGCACTAGCACAAAAACAGACACAAATCAATAGAATGGAAGAGAAGACTCAACGCTGAGTTTTCTGAACCCACACTGTATAATCAATTCATCTTTGACAAATCAGGAAAGAATATCCAATGGGTAAAGACAGTATCTTCAGTGATTGGTATTAGGAAAACTGGAGTGTGACATGAAAAAGAAAGAAACTGGACCACTTTCTTATCCCATACACAAAAATAAATTCAAAATAGATGAAAAACCTAAATGTGAGACAGGAAACCATTAAAATCCTAGAGGATAACATAGGCAGCAACCTCTTTGACATTGGTCATAGGAACTTCTTACTAGATATGTCTCCTGAAGCAAGAGAAACAAAAGCAATAATAAACAAATAGCACTTAATCAAGATAAAGTTTCTGCACAGTGAAGGAAACAATCAACAAAACTAAAAGACAACCTTCAGCATAGGAGAAGGTATTTACAAATGACATATCTGATAAAGGGTTAGTATCCAAAATACATGAAACACTTATAAAACTCAACACCCAAAGACTACTAATCCTATTTAAAAATGGGCAGAAGTCATGAATAGACATTTTGCCAAAGAAGATATACAGATGACTAATAGATACATGAAAAGATGTTCAATATCACTCATCGCCACGGAAATTCAAATCAAAATTACAGTGAGTTATCCCCTAATATCAGTCATAATGGCTAATAACACAGGAAACACCAGATGTTGGCAAGAGTGTGGAGAAAGAGGAATCTTCTTATACTGTTAGCAGGAATAGAAACTTGTGCTATCACTCTGGATAACAGTAAAGAGTTTCCTTAAAAAGTTAAAAATAGTACTACTCACAAACTTTTCAGAGTTTGTCATGTAGACATAGCTGTTATCTCAGAACGTCCATCAGATGAGGTGAGCTTGGGATCCTCCTAATTCATTTTCCAAAACTCCCTGGTTTCATTTTAATGCAAACCTTTTATCAGAATAAGGAAGTTTCCCCTTTATTCTTACTTTGCTAAGATTTATTGTAACAAATGTTGAATTTTAGAAAAATAATACTCAAAAGTATTGATATAATTACATGTTTTTATATGTTATGCCTTAATAAATATAATTCCATTAATTTAGTTTATTTTATCAAATCAGTACTAAATTTATGGATTTAAACCTATTTTCTCACACTCTATATTTTAAGACATTTTTGATCAATTTGCTTTTATACTCTATATAAAAACTGCCTTTAATTTCCTTGATCTTCTCTTGTTTCATGTTTCATTAATTTCAGCTCTCATTTATATTATTTTTATCTCTCTAATTTTTTGGAGTTTTTCAGATGCTCCATTATTAATTTTTTGAGATGAATGTTGGCCCTAGAAGGCTTAATCTTGCCTTTCTAATATATACGTTTAAGACTATATAGTCTCCTGCTTATTGGTTTAGATTTATAACCATAGTCCACTAATTTGATATTAAAGTTTGATATTAATTATTTTGTGGGTTTTAAGGAAATATATATATATGTTACACCTATTGTCAATTTTTTTATATTCTAACATACGATCATTTTCTAAATATATTCTGAGAAATTTTGAAAAGATAGGTTTCTATGTATTATATACAAAATTCTATGCCCATTATGCTAAGTCCACTCTTTTTTTTTTTATTTTGATGTTTATGTCTGCGTGAAGTATTTCTTTAGGAGGATTAAATTAATTTTTTTCTAATATTATCATGGATTTGTTTGTTTCACTTTTTAAAATTTTTTTTACATTTTATTTATTTTTGGTAGAGAAAACCAGAGCACAAGTGGGAGGAGGGGCAGAGAGAAAGGGAGACACAGAATCCGAAGCAGGCTCCAGGCTCCTAGCTGTCAGCACAGAGCCTGATGTGGGGCTTGAACTCACAAACCATGAGATCATGACCTGAGCCGAAGTCAGACATTTAACCGACTGAGCCACCCAGACACACCTGTTTATTTCAATTTTTAAATCTGTCACTTTCTGATTTACCCAGTCTGAATTATAGTTTCTGTTTTATCTTTTTGTTAAGAATTCTTTTTAATTTCAATTATGCCTTTTGAATATCTGACAAATCTCTTTATCTAATATGTGTGTTTTTTTATGGTAGTGGTAATTTTCCCATCTTCCAGTACTACACAAACAGCAAGATTTCCAGCTGCTTTTTCATATTATTGTGTATTGTTTTCTAGCTTATAAGAAAGAATATTTTAAATTCTTTATTATAATGGTGGGGAGCTGAGTTGTAGCTCCTTCTTTTTATATATGCTCACATCTTCTATTCCTACATAAGCATTGGAAGAGAAAGTTAAGTTTCTGGACCCTCTAACCTAAAATCTCTGAATGTCTTGCAGGCTTTAACTTCCTTAAACCACTATCTATTTTTTCTCTCTCTTAGTAGTCCGTGGTTATTTCCTTTCATTTTAAACTTGTCTAATTAATTGGAAAAACATGTTGTTCCTTTTAAGTACATATAAAACATAAAGTTAGTCTTCTTTGTTTTCAGAAGTTTGTTGCTAGTTACACATTTTTTTTATTTTATTTTATACATTTTTAATATGATTTAAAATTTCACACAGGATCTTATACACTTTAGCCTTTATAAGAACTTCATTTTAGACTACAGGTCATACTTATCATTTAGTTAAGAGTGCAGACTGGGGGAGAAAATTCTATTCATTCTGAGACTTTTGGGAATATCTGAAAAGAAAAAAGCACTGGTCTGAACTTGGGTTTGCATTTGTACCCTCTCAGAAGAGACCACACTTCTTGATAGACTTTATAATACTCATATCCATTTGCAAGAGTGAAGATGTGGGTGAACTAAATATGTAAGTTAAATATATAAACATATATTTTAAAAAGATGAGCTCAGAATTATCATTGCTCATAAGGTAACCATAGGTTCAGTAAATTCTTCTAATTTGTTAAATTGTGCTATGTTCTGTGGAAAAGGAGGATTTTATTCACTAAAGTATGAAATATAGTTGTTAAATTTGAGAGAGAAAGTATTTTGTAGAATTTTATTTCAATCTGGATTTCACCTCAATTATTTTACAAAAACTGCTTTTGTGAAGGTCAACAATGTCCTCCACATTGCTAAATTAATACTCACTTTTCACTTTTTATTTTACCTGACTTATCAATAGCATTAGACACAGTTACCACTTCCTCTTCATAATACTGTCTCTTCCTTTGACTTCCAGAACGCTTCTTACAAATTCATAGTTTTGTTCCAGTCACATTAATGTCCTTTCTCAGCCTCATCTGTTGGCTCTTCCTTTATTTTCTGACCTCTTATCAAGAAGTTGTCTCAGAATTTTAGTCTTTGATTTACTTTTCTAGCCATATTACTAGTTCTTTTATTATTTTATTTTATTTTATTTTAATGCTATCTATATGCCCATATATTTAAATACTTATCTTTAGACCACACATCTTTATGAAATCCAGATTGTTATATTCAGTTACATCATCACTTGAATATAAAAAGAGTCTTTTCAAGCTTAACATTTCCAAAATTGGTTTCTTGATAAATTCATTCCAAATTGCTTTATCTACAGACTTCACCTCAGTCTGTAGAGATGAAATTCATCTTCCTAATGTCTCAAACGAAAGTCCATAGGCCCATTCCTGACTCTTCTCTCCCACACACACAACTAGCCAATACAAGAAGAAATCATGCTGTCTCTGCCTTCAAGATGCATTCAGAACTTATACATTTGTTCCCTATTAGTAGTTTGATCTACTAATACTATAGCTTCCTCCTGATTGAACTCTGAGCTCCAGTCTAGCCCCATGGAAAACTTTCTCTAATGCAGTAATGATTTTTCTTAGAAATTAATGAAATCATGGCACTCCTTTCTTTAAAATGCCATTATGATTCTTCATTGTATATTAAATGACAGTCAATATCTTTACAATGATCTACAACAGGATCTTCTGGTCTGGACCACAGTTAACTCTCTACTCTCATTTCTGACTACTTCTCACTAAGCTCATTTGACTTTCTTGAGATTCTTTGAACATGTCAGGCATTCTCCCACCTCAGTGTTGGTGTTTCTTCTGCTTGAAACTCTCTATTGGCCATGGCCACCTCTCATTTCCTTACAGTTTTTTGTTCTTATGGCATCGTTTCACCTGATCACCCCATTTAACAATGCAATCTAGCTGTTTTGCACACTCGAAATGCCTTTATCGCACTTTACTTTCTCTTTTTCCCATAGAGGTATTTTTTTTTCTGTCACGCTATGCAATGTATTTCCTATCTATCTTCTCTAGAATGTAAACAGTATAAAGATTAACAATAAAAACAAAATAAACAATAAAGATTATTGTTGATTCCTTGGTTCACTGAAATATGCAAACCACCTATACCAGAACCTGATACAGAACATGTCCTTAATTTTTATTCATTGATAAATAGATGAAAGGTACATCAATTAATATTTCATACATAAGAGTTTAAAACAAATCTTCTATGAGACATACTTAGCAACTTAGAAGAACTTTATGGTAAGTCATTTAAATTTATATGACAGTCCTTTATTGTAAAGCCTATTTAAACATGAATTTAAGAAATAACCAACTGCATACATAAATGAAAGACTGTGAGGCTCATCTGTTACATACATTATGGAAAGTGGTCTTTCTCATACATATACAAAAACAAAACTATGCCATTACCAGAGTACTACAAATTTTAAAGCAATTATCTTGATTGGTATATTCTATTAATTAATGCATACCAATTTATTTAAAACAGTCTTCTTTAACTTCTAAAGCATACTCACTTCTTGTAATTAACTGGTAGAAATTTTGATAAAATTGACATGATTAAAACCAAAATGCCTTCTCGTTTATAAACACATAAAGTGTCAGTAGTGTAATGAAATCTTGTGGAATAATTGTGCCTCCTCTATACCAAATAAATTCCCAATTCTTTGATAAATTTGATTTTGAGAAAGAACGTTCACTTCAGTAACCTAGTTCTTTTATAAATGTAAAGTGAAAGGCAGGTTTGGAATAATATTGATCTTTCTTTTTCATAGATATATATGAGTTTTATATACATGGAGCTAGAACTATCTGGAAACTGCTTGTCAGGAGCCTGTCAGCTCAGTTACAGTATTTTATGTTATTGAATAACTTTTCTCTTGCTGCCAGTTCATGGTAAGGTTTGCTAAGCCTAATAGAAACATTTTAATTACAATTTGAACTCTAGTCACTTATTCTTTAAGATCTAGCTCCAGATCACCTTCTTCACATTATTAATGCTTAGTAAAATCAATTTGTAGTTTCTCAATGTGCTTAAGTGGCTTCTAATTGTGTAGAAAAGATACATACCATTAGTATTCTATATAATGACAGGATCATTAGTTTGTAAATTGCTGGATAAAAAGTACAAGCAATATTGCTGCATCAGTTATTTATACAAGACATTGTTTTCTTACATTTTTAGTCTGCCACTTTAGGTCCCTCATCCATAGCTTGCTGTAAAATAGAAGAAAAAAAACCCTTAAATTTAATATGCAAGATCCAAATAACATGAGAGGCGTTCCCACGTAAAAAAATGTAGAAAAGATACTTGATTTTGTGATGAAATATGCCTTCACAGAAATACTCTTGATATGAAGCAGTTGCTCTTTAAACTTGCCTAACTATAGTTTAAGCATTCAAACTTATACCACGAATGTAAATAATTGCATTACATATATAGTAAATGCACTTATGATATATTTCAAATTAGACAAACATCAGATTAAAGGGGTTAGTTGAAGTGTATCCATGGATGGAGCCTTGATAATGTGTCTACATTCTGATAGAGCCTTGGTAACACAAATACTGTAGCCTGGCAGTAAATTAATTTTTGTTCATTTTTAGTATATATATATATATATATATATATACACATACATCCACACATATATGTGAAAAATACCCAATCTGTATTTCCCTGTGTAAATAGGAACAGTAATATTAATTAAATATATCATGTAGATATAATTGAAAAAAACTAACATTTTGAAACAGCAACAATGAATAATGGAAATTAAATGAGCACTTGTTTTTGAAAAATCCATTTTATTTTGTCTGTTTTGTCAATAAAGCATATTTAAAGTTTAGAATATGTATGATTAACATTGCTTCCTGGGCTAAATTAGTTGAATTTCATAGTACAATGGCTACACCAATAATTCTATTGCTCTGTATTATTATTAAAATTTTTTCTAATATGAGCTTAATGTTTTTGAACCATGTAAGAAACAATTATCTCAATATTTGGATTCATAAAATAACCAATATTGCACATATATTATTGAATATTTCTATAATAATTATATATTGCGTTCTCACTGTTTGATTTCATCAATCCAAATGGCTTTGACATTTAATTACCTGCAAATATTTAACTTCAAATTTCATCTTGATCATAAACTCCAGATTCATATATTCATAGATATGCCACAATGAAATCAAGCTAAACTTAGTCCCTTCATTTTAAGTGCAGCTCCACACCAGGAGAGTGCTGGAGAGAAGTTCCAGGTGGTAGTTGCTTACCAGTCCACATTGAAGTAGGAGAATAGAAGATTCCGAGAGGGAGGTCATGGAGATCTTAATAGAGATCTCAACAGAAAATATTTTGTTATTATATAAAAATTATTGCTGCAAAAATGGAATATAAATGAAAAAGTTAGACAAAACTAAAACAAGAAAAATCGTCAACAAAGACTTGACTGAAATATGAATGAAAATGACATGTAACAATTTTTAATAACTGATGGCTTTTATGAGAGACAAATATACCCTTGGTACATGATTCAGATCTACAATGAACCCAATGAAAAGGAAGTCTAGACTTAGTACATCATTGAACACTATCTATGTAATCATAGTAGTGTACATTTTTTATGCTCAAATCTTTTTTTTTTTCTGATTAAAAAAACTAATCAGGGGCGCCTGGGTGGCTCAGTCGTTTGAGTGTCTGACTTCAGCTCAGGTCATGATCTCTCAGATCATGAGTTTGAACCCCGTGTTGGGCTCTGTGCTGACAGCTCAGAGCCTGGAGCCTGTTTCAGATTCTGTATCTCCCTCTCTCTGCCTCTTCCCTGCTCATGCTCTGTCTCTCTCTGTCTCTCAAAAATGAATAAACGTTAAAAAATTTTAATTTATTTTATTATTATTATTTATTGCTCTTAAATTTAAATCCATGTTAGTTAACATTTAGTGTAATAATGATTTTAGGAATAGAACTTAGTGATTCATCACTTCTATTAAACACTCAGTGTTCATCCCAACAAGTGTGCTCCTTAATGCCCATTGCCCATTTATCCCATCCCCATACCAAACACCCCACTAGCATCCTTCAGTTTGTTCTCTGTATTTAAGTCTGTTATGGTTTGCTTCTCTCTGTGTTTTTATCTTATTTTTCCTTACCTTCACTTATGTTAATCTGTTTTGTTTCTTAAATTACACATGAGTGAAATCATATGATATTTGTCCTTCTCTGACTTTGTTCACTTAGCATAATACACTCTAGTTCCATCTATGTTGTTGCAAATGGCCAGATGTTATTCTTTTTTATCACCAAGTAATGTTCCAGTGTGTGTGTATGTGTGTGTGTGTGTGTGTGTGTGTGTGTATAATTTTTTTTTTTTTGAGGAACCTCCAAACTGTTTTCCAGAGTGGCTGCACCAGTTTTCATTCTCACCAACAGTGCAAAGATTGCCCTTTCTCTGCATCCCCACCAACATCTCTTGTTTCCTGAGTTGTTAATTTTAGCTAATATGACAGGTGTGAGGTGGGATCTCACTGTGTTTTTGATTTGTGTTTCCCTGATGATGAGTGACATTGAGCATCTTTTCCTATGTCTGTTAGCCATCTGGATGTCTTCTTTGGAAAAGTGTCTATTCATGTCTTTTGCCCATTTCTTCACTGGTTTATTTGTTTTTTGGGGGCGTGTTGAGTGTGGTAAGTTACTTATAGATTTTGGATACTAACCCTTTATCTGCTATGTCACTTTTAAATATTTTCTCCCATTCTATCAGCTGCCTTCTAGTTTTGCTAATTGTTTGCTTCACTGCACAGAATATTTTTTCTTGATGAGGTCCCAATAGTTCATTTTTGCTTTTGTTCCCCTTGCCTCTGGAGACATGCCAAGTAAGAAGTTGCTGAGACTGAGGTCAAAGATGTTGCCTGTTTCTCGTCTAGGATTTTGATGGCTCCCTGTCTTGTGTTTAGGTCTTTCATCCATATTGAATTTTGTGTGTGTATGGTATAAGAAAGTGGTCCAGGTTCATTCTTTTGCATGTCACAGTCCAGTTTTCCCAACACCATTTGCTGAAGAGACTGTCTTTTTTTCCACTGTATATTCTTTCCTGCTTTGTCAAAGATTAGTTGGCCATATGTTTGTGGGTCTATTTCTAGGATCTCTATACTGTTCTGTTGAACTATGTATCTGTTTTTGTGCCAGTACCATACATTCTTGATGATTACAGCTTTGTAGTACAGCTTGAAGTTGGGAATTGTGATTCCTTTAGCTTTGTTTTTGTTTTTCAACATTACTTTAGCTATTTGGTGTCTTTGGTGGTTCCATACAAATTTTAGAATTGTTTGTTCTAGCTCTGTGAAGAAGGCTGGTGTTATTTTGACAAGGATTGCATTGAATATGTAGATTGCTTTGAATAGTACCAACATTTTAAAAATATTTGTTCTTCCAATCCATAAGCATAGAATGTTTTTCCATTTCTTTGTATCTTCTTCAATTTCTTTCATAAACTTTCTATAGTTTTCAGTGTATAGATATTTCACCTCTTTGGTTAGGTTTATTCCTAGGTATTTTATGGGTTTTGGTGCAGTTGTAAATGGGATTGATTCCGTGATTTCTCTTACAGCTGCTTTCTTATAGATGTATAGAAATACAACTGATTTCTGTACATTGATTTTATATCCTGCAACTTTGTTGAATTCATGTATCAGTTCTAACAGTTTTTTAGTGGAATCTTTTGGGTTTTACATGAAGAGTATCATGTCATCTGTGAAGGGTGAAAGTTTGACTTCCTCCTTGCCAATTTGGATGCCTTTTATTTCCTTGTGTTTTCTGATTACTGAGGCTTGGACTTCCAACATTATTTTGAATAAAAGTGGTGAGAGTGGACATCCCTGTCGTATTCCTGACCTTAAGGGAAAGCTCTCAGTGTTTTCCCATTGATGATGACATTATCAGTGGGTATTTCATAGAGGGCTTTTATGATCTTGAGGTATGATCCTTCTATCCCTTCATTTTTGAGGGTTTTTATCAAGAAAGGATGCTGTATTTTGTCAAATGCTTTCTCTGTATCTATTGAGAGGATCATGTGGTTCTATCCTTTCTTTTATTAATGTGATGTATCATGGGGTGCCTGGGTGGCTCAGTCAGTTGAGCGACTGACTTCAGCTCAGGTCATGATCTCACAGTCTGTGAATTCAAGCCCCGTGTTGCGCTCTGTGTTGAGAGCTGAGAGCCTGGAGCCTGCTTCTGATTCTCTGCGTCTCTCTGCCCCTCCCCCACTTATGTTCTGTCTCTCTCTCAGATATAAATAAACATTAAAAAATTTTAAAAATGTGATGTATCACATTGATTGTTTTGCAGATATTGAACCAGCCCTGCATCCCAGGAATAAATCTCACTTGATCATGGTGAATAATTCTTTAAATGTATTGTTGGATCTGGTTTCTTAGTATTTTGTTGAGCCTTGCATCCATGTCCATCAGGGAATTTGGTCTGCAGTTATCCTTTTTATTGGGTCTTTGTGTGGTTTTGGAATCAAGGCACTATTGGCCTTGTAGAATGAGTTTAGAAGTGTTCCTACCATTTCTATTTTTTGGAACAGCTTCAAAAGACTAGGTGTTAACTCATCTTTAAATGTTTAGGGAAATTCCTCTGGAAAGCCATCTGGCCCTAGAACATTGTTTGTTGGGAGATTTTTTATTATTGACTCAAACTCTTTACTGATTATGGGTCTGTTTAAATTTTCTATTTCTTTATATTTCATTTTGGTAGTTTATATGTTTCTAGAAATTTTTCCATTTCTTCCAGATTGCCCAATATGTTGACATATTGTTGCTCATAATATACTTTTATTATTGTTTGTATTTCTAGGGTGTTGGTTGTGATCTCTCCTCTTTCATTTGTGATTTTATTTATTTGGGTCCTTTCCTTTTTCTTTTTTAACAGTCTGGCCTGTGCTTTATCAGTTTTGTTAATTCTTTCAAAGAACCAGCTCCTAGTTTCATTGATCTGTTCTGTTTTGTTTTTATTTTGATATCATTGAGGTCTGCTCTAAAATTTATCATTACCCTTTTTCTGCTGGTTTTTGGCTTTAGTTTCCATTCTTTTTCCAGCTCCTTTAGGTGTAAGGTTAGATTATGTATTTGAGACCATTCCTCCTTTTTCAGAAAGACCTGGGTTTCTATAAACTACCTCTTATGACAGTCTTTGTCGAACCCCAGATATTGGACTGTTGTGTTTTCATTTTCATTGGCTTCCATATACTTTTTAATTTCCTATTATTTTCTTGGTTAACCCTTTCATTCTTTAGGAACGTGTTCTTTAATCTCCAAGTGTTCATGGTCTTGTCAAAATTTTTCTTGTGGTTGATTTCAAATTTCATAGTATTGTGGTCTGAAAATATGCAATGTATGGTCTCAATCTTTTCATACTTGTTGAGGGCTGACTTGTGACACAATATGTGATCCATTTTCCATGCATACTTGAGAAGAATATGTATTCTGCTGCTTTAGGATGAAATATTCTGAATATATTGCTTAAATCCATCCAGTCCAGTGTATTATTCAAAGTTGTTTCCATGTTGATTTTCTGCTTAGATGATCTGTTCATTGTTGTAAGTGGAGTATTGAAGTCTCCTACTATTATGGTATTATTATCAATGAGTTTTTTTTATTTTGTGATTAATCTATATATTTGGGCCCTACTACATTGGGGCATAAATATTTATAATTGTTAGATCTTCATGGTGGATAGACCCCTTAATTATGACATGATGCCCTTCTTCATCTCTTGTTATAGTCTTTATTTTGAAATCTCGGTTGTCTGATATTAGAATGGCTACTGCAGCTTTCTTTTGATGCCCATTGTATGATAAATGGTTCTTCATCCCCTCATTTAAAATCTATAGTATCCTTTCCTATATATGAATTTTGTGAATTTGACTATGATATGCCTTAGTGATGGTCAATTTTTTTTAATTGAATGGAAGTTCTCTGTGCTCTTTGGATTTTGATGTCTGTGTCCGTCCCCATTAGGAAAGTTTTCCACTATAATTTGCTCACATAAACTTTCTACCCCTTTGCTATCTCTTCATCTTCTGGCACTCCTATGATTTGCATATTATTTCTTTTTTAATAAGTCACTGAGTTCTCAATGTCTTGCATTGTGATCTTTGCCTTTGTTTCCTTCTGTATTTCTGCTTCATTATTCTCCATAATTTTTAATATTCTATATTGCTGATTCACTGCTATGCTTCGTCCATCCTTGATGTCATGGCATCCATTAGAGATTGCATATAGATTACAACTTTTTTTCAGTCTGACTAGATTTTGTTTCTTTAATCTCCAGAGAAAGGGATTTTCTGGTGTCTTCTATGCTTTTTTTCAGCCTAGTATTAGTATTTTCAGTTAGTATTCTTAATTTAATGGTTCTAAATTCTAGTCCAGACATCTTATTTGCATGTGTATTGATAAGTCCCTGGCTGTCATTTCTTCCTTTTTTCTTTTGGGGTGAATCCCTTCATTTTGTCATTTTGGAGGAAGAAAAAAATTAATAAAAAATAAAAAGAAGCAAAACAAAAATCAAACAAAGGAAGTGAAATACTAGGTGTGTTTCAGTCTGCTTGTTGAAAGAAGCTTGATAGATAAGAGGAAAAAAAACAGAGGGAAAGAAAAAAATTAGGAAAAAATTTAAAAATCAAAAAAGTATATAATAAAATAGAATAAAATAAAATATGGAAAATTAAGTAGAATAAAATTTTTTTAAATATGAAAAAATAAAGTAAAAAACTAAAATTTTCTCTCTGTATCCAAGAAAAAGAAAGAAAAGAAAGAAAAAAACAATTTAAGCAAATACAGAAGCAAAGAAAACAAACCAATAAATGAACCAGCAAACGGAAAGAAACCTGAAAGAAATTATATCCATTTTCCCCTAGAACTGAAGCACTCTATACTTTGTGCACTAAGCAGGTGGAATGACTTGTGCTGGTCTTCTGGTTAATGTACTTGTAGGGTGCAGTGGCTGGGGCCTGGTGTAATGCCTCTGTTCTCCACTTACTGGGGTGAATCAGTGTGTTGCTCATGTACATGTACACATGTGCATGCACAGGTTTCAGTCCACTCCCCACCTCTACCTTGTCAGTGTTGCCTTCCAGGTGGCACCTCCCTCCAGAGTTTTGTCTCAGATGGGGTTGTGTTTCAATACCTCATATTTCAGAGACCCCCATGGCTTGGACCCTTGCTAACTCTCCAGGGAATGATCTCACTGAGCAGTGGCTGGGTGTGGCTTGCCCCAGAAAACATTCATGTAATCACGCAATTGAAGAGGTTCAGAGATTATGACTAATCACCACACACAGTCAGTGCCAGATTTAGCACCACTCTGGCATCTTTGTTCCAATACCAGCAAATGTGGCTGCCATCTGGGGTCCACTGGGACCTCTGCATGTGGGGGAGGCCTATGGCCTCTACCAAATGCACTCCAAGCAGGGGAAACACTTCTCCCTGTGTGGCTTATTGAGCCCTCAAACCACACTGCCTGCTCTTAGGGATTTGCCCTACTTCCTCACCAGAGCACCATCAGGCACTGAGCTCCAAAACTTCAGAGTCTGTATTCCATTTTTTTTTAGAATCCTGGTGGTATTGAAACCCTCTCCTTTCTCCTTTCTCAATGGTTTTGGGGAAAATATTTCTTTTTCAGTCCCCTGTGAGTGTTTTCACTCTTTCTCTCTAGCTACTTTCAGGGGGAGTACTTTTCTTGCATGATCCTGATGCACTACACTCTCCCCCTTTCTCTTTCTCTATCTCTGTCCTCTCTTCTTCAAAATGGCTCCTTACCCTCCACAGCTTTTCTCTCCCTAGTTCACCTCTCTGCACCATGTACCTGCCAAGTATGTGGCTCAAATTATGCAGATAGTTACATTAATCCTCAGATCAATATCCTATGTGTTCAACATGGTTTGTTGCTGCTCTAGCTGCATTTCAAGGATGAGACAAGCTCAGAGTCTCCATGCTGCTTCATCATCTTAACTCTTTCTACCCCTTTTATGTTCAATTTTTAATCAGTTTATAGACAAAGCACAGAGAACTTTATTGTCATAGCTTAACATAAAGACCATTATCCTTATAAGTGGAACCTAGAGAAATGTAGGGTATGACAAGTATACAATGCTAATATCTGTAGCTTGTAAAGAGACATTCAAATGCTTTCAGAATTTAGTGTTTCAAAATTAGAGATTTAAAAGTATTATTTATTATTTCAAATGAAACCAATACTGAAACAAACATAAGCAAAAGTACATGTATGTATATGTACACTTATAAGACATTATAGAATATGGATTGTAAGTTAACTAAATGCATACCTTTCACATTAAGGGATAAATTGTTATTTTTTAAAGTTGATAAAGCAAAGAAATGTAGTTTTAAAGTAGATGGAAAAGTTTGAAGACCCTTGGTCTAATCTTCTTAGTTTAGCTTGCACAACCCTTGGTCTTGTATATCAATGGCTTTCTCTATACTCCCAATGACTCTGCAGTCTTTACCCACTCAACGTCTTTCCCTTTCTAGAGTATGCCTGTTTTCTCTCATTCAGGCCTCTCACACATTTTCCTTAACTCTTTTTTTTTTTAACATAGCTGACTCCTTAGACTTCCTGTTTTGGGGAAGACTTCCCTGATGAGCTCAGATCTCTGCTGTGGGTATATCCATTGTGTTGTAGTATTTCTCCTCTTATGGCACATATTACTCTGTAAGATAACCCCATTTTTCATGTTTTAACCCTCCATAATAGATCCTATGAAGACAGAGAACTTTGTGGTAACACCTAACTCAGCAGAGTTCAAGACAAGAAGTAGATGCTTAAAATTATATGTGAATTTGCAGTCCTAACAATGACCTGAAGTGAACCAAAAAATATATATATATATATATGTGCAATGTGATCAAAGACCAGGCATCAAATATACTAAATCACTTTTATATAAAAAAAATTCATCAACCAAAATTATTTTATGTGAAAAATATTTATCAATAAGCAAAAAATATTCCATGTTATATTTAGCATAATTCTTTGTAAAATATATATTTCAAAATCAGTATCTAACTCAAAAATGAATGTTCAATAGATATTTATTGGAGGATAAATTAATGAGATCACAGTATAGTATCATGTTTGAAAGCTCAGTATCGAAAAGTAAACACTCTTGGTTTCTTGGGATTAGTTATGTAAAAATTTGCCCACCACTGAAAGTCTCAATTTTCTTGTCTGTAAAACAGGGATAATATTGTATCTGTCTGGATTAATTTAAGGATTAAGAAAGAAAATGTAACTGTGCCTAGAAGGCACTATGAACAGTTATTATTAGATTTTTAGATTGTCAAAGAAAGATCAAAACTATAGTTAATAATCATGTAAAGTGGAAACACATTGACCAGTGTTCAATATCTTCCCAGAGGGTACTTTTTTTTTCCAAATAAATTTGGCTAAAAAAGTTAAGCTTTTGACTGAGTTCCCTGAGCCTTAGTTCCCAGGCTATGTTTACAATAGGTAATTTGTCTTTGTACCACTTTGAAACACTTTTTTTAATTGTAGGACTCTTTCCTCAGTATGTACTCAATACTCATTTTTTCCCCTCAAAGTTGTACAGTTGATAAGTTAACCTTTAAGTTTGTTACCTTGGGTAAGTCTCGTGATTTTCATTTCTTCATTGATATATGTCAGTATTTCAATTTGTGCCTCTAGAAGCAAAAAAGATACTAAACATATTGAGAGAGGTTGTGAATAAATATTTAATGTAGGTCTTCAAATATAAGTTGCTAATAGCATTTCACAAAGCTTTTTTGAGATGGGCCTCAAATGGACAAGAAATTAGTGTGGGAATTTCAATCTAATATAGTTAGCAAATACAGTTTTGAAATGAGTAATTATTTGTTGTTACTTTGAGATCTTAAAGTACAAGGAACTATTTACACTATAAATGTAGATATACTGCCTATATGTTACTTATTTCCCTACCTTTATTGAGCTATAACTTCCATATAACATTGTATAAGTTTAATGTGTTAAAATATCAACATGTGGGCATGTATTAACATTTGATACATATATACATTATAAAATGATTATCACAATAGCATTATTAATACTTTCATTATGTCACAAAATTACCACTTCATATAAAAATTTTAATGTTTTTATTTATTTTTAGAGAGGCAGAGACAGAGCACAAACTGAGGAGAGGCAGAGACAGAGGGAGACTGAGAATCTGAAGCAGGCTCCAGGCTCTGAGCTGTCAGCACAGAATACGATCTCAGGCTCGAACTCATGAACCACAAGATTATGACCTGGGCCAAAGTTGGAAGTTCAACCGACTGGGCCAGCTAGGCGCCCCTCCATTTCATTTTTGAGGTCAGAACATTTAAGATCTACTCTCTGAGCAACATTCAAGTGTGTAATACAATAATATTAACTACAATTACCATTGTGCACACTTTCCACAGAACTTATTCAAGTTATAACTGGAATCTGGCAGTTTGAACCCTTTGATCAATATCACCCCATTTCCCCACACCTCACTCCCTGGTAACCACCATTCTACTCTTTGCTATTAGTTGGTTTTTCAAGATTCCACATCTAAAGTTATCATACAGTGTTTGTCTTTCTCTACGTGAGTTATTTCACTTAGCATGTTGCCTTAAATAATTCATGTTATCACAAGTAGCAGGATTTCTTTCTTTCTCATAGCTGAAAAATATTCCATTGTGTGTGTGTGTGTGTGTGTGTGTGTATTTATCCATTCATCTGTCAATTGTCACTTAGATTATTTCCATGTCTTAGCTATTGTAAATAATACTCTAATAAACAGGGAGTACAGACATGTCTTCAATATGCTGTTTTCATTTTCTTTGTGTATTATATACCCAGAAGTAAGATTAGATCATATGGTAGTTCTATTTTATTTTATTTAAGTTTACTTTATTATTTGTTTTGTGAGAGTGAGAGATAGAGCAAGAGAGGAAAGAGCAGAGAGAGGGGAGAGAGAGACAATTCCAAGCAGGCTTCTCCCCGTCAGTGCAGAGCCTGATGTGGTGCTTGAACTCATGAACCATGATATCATGACCTGAGCTGAAGATAGACACTTAACCAACTGAGCCACCCAGGTGCACCTGGTAGTCCTAATATTTTAATTATTTGAGGAACCTCCTTACTGGTTCCAATAATGGCTGTACAAATTTACATTTTCACCAGCAGTACACAATTGTTTCCATTCATCCTCATCTTTGCCAACACTTATTTCTTATCTTTTAACAATAGCCATTGAAACAGGTATCTCATTATAGTTTTGATTTGTGTTTCCCTGATGATTAGTGATGTCAATCACCTTTGCGAGTACTCATTAACCGTTTGTATGTATTCTTTGGGAAAATATCTATTCAGTTCCTCTATTTTTTAATTGCATTAGTTTCTTTTTTCCTTTTTTTTTTTTTTTTTTTTTTTTTTTGCTATCAAGTTGTATGAGTTCCTAATTATTTTGGCTTAACCTCTTAAAAGATATATGAGTTGCACATATTTTCTTTCTGTAGGTTGCCTTTTCATTTTGTTGATTGTTTCTTTTGCTATCCAGAAGATGTTTAGTTTGATTATCATTAATTTTTACCTCTGTTTTGTATGCTTTAGCTATCATATCCAAAAATAAACTCAAAAACCAGATTCAGGGAGATTTTCCTGTTTTCTTCTAGGAGTTTTTCTGTTTTAGGTCTCATGTTTATGTCCCTAATCCATTTAAAGTTAGTTTTGTAAATGATGTAAGATAAGGGTCAAAATTCATTTTTCTGCATGTGATTATCTGTTTTTTCCGACACCATTTATTGAAGAGACTATCTTTTCCCCATCTAGTATTTTGGACACTCTTGTCAAATATCTGATCTTATAAGTGAGGGTCTCTTTGGGGGCTCTTGATTCTCTCCCATTGGTCTATGTGTCTATTTAGGCAGATACCATACTATTTGATTACTATAGCTTTGTAGAATAGTTTAAATTAGGAAGTGTGATGCCTCTAGATTTGTTTTTCTTTCTCAGAATTGCTTTGGCTATTCAAAACTCTTTTTTGGTACCACACTGATTTTAGGATTGTTATCTTTATTTCTGTAAATAATGCCCTGGAATTTTGATAAACACTTAATTGAATCTACAGAAGGATTTGGGTAGTATGGACATTTTAGGAATATTAATTCTGATCCGTGAACAAACCTTACTGAATGTTTGTGTCTTCTTGTATTTATTTTACCGAAGTTTTGTAGTTTTCAGTATACAGAACTTTCCCATTCTTAAGTAAGTTTATTTCTCATTTTTTATTAGTTTTGGTGTTATTCAGAATAAAAGGGTTTTCTTTCTAAGATACTTTTTAAGATACTAAGATGTCCTAGTCTTGTTTCTGATCTTGGAGGAAAAGCTTTGTACTTTTCATTACTGAGTATTTTGCTGTGAGTTTGTCATATGTGGCCTTTTTTTGTTGTTGTTGAAGTATGTTCTTCCTACACCCAATTTGTTGAGCTTTTTTTTCATAAAGAGATATTGAATTTTATCAAATGATTTGCCTGCATATATTGATAGAATTACATGATATTTATCTTTCATTTTATTAATGTGGTGTATCACATTTGTTAACTTGCATATATTGAGCCATCGTTGCATTCCAGGGATAAATTCTGCTTGATTGTAGTGTATGATTTTTTTTAAGTTCATTTATTTATTTTGAGGAGGTGGCGAAAGGCAGAATGATAGAGAGAGAGAATACCAAGCAGGCTCCATGCTGTCAGTGTGGAGCCAGGGGTGTAAGGTTCAATCTCATGAGCCATGAGATCATGACCTGAGCCAAAATTGAAAGTTGGACAAAATGATGCATTACTTATAGGAGAACTTCCCGACTTTATATGTATGTTTAAAGGGTGGGGGAAGCTGGGAATTTGCTTTAGAGAATCTCATTAGGCATGGGTGTGCATTTTTGTACTATGCTTCTTGCAGCAGTAAAGCAGGATATGTAAAAATTTCCTCATGCAGAAACAGTAGAAGGCCCAAGATCAGAATTGATGAGGATTTTTGGTATTCCATAATGTAACCACATGAAATCAACATTAAGAAAATGATGTATGGAAACATTTGGTACCCTCCTTCTCTGCCATCCAAAGCCCACATGTAACATTTCTCAAATAAGAACCAGAAATACACAAGCAATGTACGTTAACATTTTAAGAGACCACTTGTGAGGCCAAGTGAAACATACAAGCATTTGTTTTTCTTTATTACTAGATGGACAAAAGTTGAAAGATACCTAGGGCAAGAAATAGTTTTAGTCTCTTCCCACCCACCCTACTTCTTTCCAATTTTTTTGTCCCTTAAGTCCGTATGTCATGAGCAATTTTTCAAAAGAAATATACCAGCCAGTTTCCAAGCAATTAAACTTAGACTTGACATAAAATCATAAGAAAAGGATTAAATTTTCAGAAGCAAAAATGGAATAGGAAGGATTCTCTTTGCCCTTCTCTGTCCTGGCCACTAACAAAAATAAATTTCAGGAAAAAAGGGAAGAAAGAGGAGGAGGAAAGAAAGAAAGAAAGAAAAAGCAAGCAGAGATAAAGAAGTAATAAAGCATGAGTTTTGTGTTCTGAGAACACCTGTGTTTTATTTGGAAAGACAATAAAACACACATCATCCAAAAAGCAAATACACAGGGGCTTAGAATGGTCCTCTTTCAGCTTTGTACCAGCTACATCTATGGTAATCCTTTGCTTTGGTTAAGAATGGTGCATAAACTCTTTCAGGAATATCAGGTTGACCAGGCCAGATTGTATATCTCATTTGTATTTCCTGACAGAGTCCTATCACTACTGTGTTGTCTTTCTGCAAGCAGCTGCATTCGTAAAATGGTAAAAGTGCTCTCTCTTCTCTGTGCCCTGGTGATGATGGGAGAGAAACCCTGGCAAATTACAGAAAGAACATAAACACATATCTTTTTAGAGAGCTGTGAATCACTCCTTCTTACTCCATTCCTCACCCTGCTCCAAGAAAAAAAAATCGCAAACTTCTGTATTTATACTGACAAGAGATTTTCCAGGGACTTATAGTAAGAAATTCAAATTTTTGTTAATGTGATTTCTGACAATATCATTCTTGTTATCTTTATTTTAATGGCGGCTTTCTAAAGATACTGTGTGCAGATCTAACTTTATTTTCATAGAAGGCTATTTCTAATTAGAAAAGTAGGTTTATTATCAAAGGCACTAATGTCTATTTTTCATGTCCAAAACATTACTATAGGTAATTATGTACATATTATTACATAATATTAATATTATGTAATATTGGTAATTATGTAATATTAAAAACAAACTTTATTATCATATTTCCAAATGTCTTGTTGTTTCAAACATAAAGAAAGAATGTCCAAATAACTGCTCAAAATTTTTATTCTGTTTTAGTGTCACAAAGATGACTTTAAGTGTTTTGTGTTTTTGTTTTTTTTTCAACTTTTTTTTTTTTTTTTTTTTTAATTTATTGTTGGGACAGAGAGAGACAGAGCATGAACGGGGGAGGGGCAGAGAGAGAGAGGGAGACACAGAATCGGAAACAGGCCCCAGGCTCCGAGCCATCAGCCCAGAGCCTGACGCGGGGCTCGAACTCACGGACCGCGAGATCGCGACCTGGCTGAAGTCGGACGCTTAACCGACTGCGCCACCCAGGCGCCCCAAGTGTTTTGTGTTTTAAATTGTTAAAAGCTTCTTAAAATAAATACCACTTCCTAATTCTCAAGTAGTGTTTGATAACTTCACTTTAAGAGGAAATATAAACACAGAGTGTTTTGTTGCATTATACCTTGATCTTTCATTAAAATATATGCACTTCTATTTTGGAAAGTAAAGCTCAGATGACAAAAGTTTTAATAACCATTTCTTCTGTCACATGATGTCTAACAGCTTGCAGAAAATGATTCATCAAAAGAATCATGGCTTTAGTGCTCTAAATTTGGATTTAGATTCTAATGATAATTTTATTTTCATGCAAGCAGTTGGAACTTCTTGTTACAACAATTGCAGAGCAGGACTGAGAAGCTTGGTATACCTGGAATCTAGACATGATTCTAAAAACAGCATAAGTTATGGAGTACCAGAAAAAAAAAAAAAAAAACAGGCACCTAGAACATCATTCTTTAACATGTGGTATTATCTACCATATCTGTGTTCTATATATTGGAAATAAGTGGGCAAATACAATGATTCATTCAGTGTATTTTACTCTTAGTTGTCCATTTAAGCCAAAGTAGAGTCAAAGCAATAACTGAAAACATTTTACATTTGTCATTTAACTAATAATAAATATTATTGTAATATTCCCCTACTGTTGAGTCATGTTATAATTGACTTGTGCACTATTCTACTTTTCTATATTTATAATCTGCTTCCCTAACTAGGTTGCAAGTATCTTGAAGGTCCTAGAGTCTACATTTTTCATATTCTTTATTTTCACCACGTCTGGGAGTTTGCTAGAGTTTAGTAGTTCCTTAAATTATTTGATAATTAAACTAAATTATTATGTGATTTCACAGGAGTGAAAAAACATTACCAGAAGTTTGTTATCTAATCATGTAAAATAAACAAACAAACAAAAAGATCTGCTAGATAATAGCCTCCCCTAAAGGTAGAGATGCTGCACTTAAGTGATTTTCTCCCTTAATAAATAAGTATTCAGAAATTATCAGGCTCTGATAAAATGGATCAGTGTTTGAAATACCAGATTTACATTTGCTAAACCTCAGCACAGTTACTCCTCTTTATGCCAAGTATAAAGTTACTTCTACTGATATGTTAGAACAAAAGGTGCTCTGAGAAGATGGAGCTTAATTGGAATTTTAATCACACACAAAACTGCACTGTATCAAGCCAAAATGGTATTAGAAATTATAATATTAATTTGGTCCATCAGTTATTATTTTTGTTAATTTTCTGAATTTACTGTGACCAAGTGAAAATCCCTAACTATGACAAAATTTTGGATGGTAAGGATTACTACACTCCCTACACAACAAGCAATCATCCACAATAATCTCATTTCAGTGGGATAAAATGGGCACTGGGAACTGAACCACAGCAGTCAGAAATGAAGGCAATATCAATTATGCCACCACAAGGTCAGCAAAGAACTAGACATTAATTATTCAATCTCTATGTCTAGAGTCATGCCACAGCACTATTTGAATGTGTAGACAATGTGTGTTAAGTCAGGTGTTCTGTTCCAAATCCCAAACTTGCTTAAACAGTTTTAAAATAAACCTTAAGAAGTTGCTGTGTTTATGACATAAAGCAGGGGCCAGAAGTGGAATTCTGGGAGCTGCTATAATTTACTTCATAAAATTGCTTAAAACTGGCCCTGGGGGAAAAGAGAAAATGGAAAATGGGTTTAATTTCATTTCTCTTACTTGAAATTATGGAGTGGCTTTTACAGTCCTGCCTCACTTGACTGACAGCAAAACTTTTCCCATGATTGTATAATGTTTCCTGACTTATGTGAAAATGTGGTAAAGGAACACATGGGGTAGGGTGAGAAAATTAAACACTGATGAAAATACTTCCATTGATACAGAGTCATGACAAGACTTGATGATATGTCCATAAAGCATGCCCTGGCACTGAATTATTTAACTCTGGAGTTCCCTGAGGTCTAACACATGAACTGGCAAAATGTAAGACTTTAGGATCTGGTGACAAATGTAGTCATCAAAAATTCTGGAATTCAGTGAATTTTGTCAACATGGCTTCAACATGAGGGCTGTGCAAAATAGATAGATTTATTAAATGCAGAACTATAAAAGTCAGAAATTGTTATGCTGGAATGAAAGAACAATGAAACCTTTTAGGATTGTTGAGCATATCTGATAAGAAGCTGAAATTTACTGCATACAAGCAAATCATTTCATATCATATTTTTATCACTAGCAAGACATTCTTTTTAAAAGAATAACCTTAGTGAGGTACCAGAAAAAATAAGCACCCAAAACATAATTCTTTAACATGTGGTATTGTCTACTATAGTTGTGTTCTTTGTATTAAATACATAACTAATATGGCTAACAATATTATAAAATTATTCCTTGATAGTGTAAATTGAACTTTACTATTTAATTATTATTAGACTATTGTTGAATCTTAAAATGAATCATGTAAAGGTTAATAGCTTCCTTAATGAAGAAACATTATGTAAATCTGCATCATGGTGGTTTTATCTTTCTATTATAAAGTTTAATGCTGGATTAACTTAAGTAACAACACACTATGCATTGAATAGAAATGTTGTAATGAACATAGTTTGACACTGGGTTCCTGTGTGATATATGAAATTTAAAGACACTTTAAAGGGTTAAAATAGTTTAGTCACAAAAATATTAGTGGATATATTTAATATAAATACTTTATTTCAAAAATATTTAGTGTTTGTAGGATCTTAGTCAATGAACTTGTTGAGTCATACTCTTTGGTACGGACATTATTCTTATTTGCACAATAGGCATAGCATAGTCTACAAAATACGTTTTTTAATGTTTATTTATTTTTTATTTATTTATTTTGATAGAGAGCACAAGCAAAGAAAGGGCTGAGAAAGGAGAGAGAGGATATGAAGCAGGCTTTGTGCTGACAGCAGTGAGCCCGATAAGGGGCTAGAATTCACAAACCACAAGATCATGACCTGAGCCGAAGTTGTATGCTGAACCAACTGACACATCCAGGTGTCCAAGAATGTCCTACAAAATAGACTGGCCTCTAATCATTTCTATGTTTATCTTAGTTGTACAGATTGGCAATATTGTGGCTTATCCACAGATATTTCTAAATATGTCACTGGATACATATCTATCAAATTGCAACTTTTAGTCTTAATAATAAAAGCTCCTTTAACAATATGTGGGGGGTTTTTTAGCCAGAAGAATAAGATGAGACGAAACTCTGCAATTTATTTTTTTATCATACTTATCACATGTATGTGATTGCCAATAAGTATGGAAGAAAATACTTAAAGTGTAAAAATTATGGAGCCATATATCTGTCATCCAGCACATGTAAGAGGGATTATAGGTGGTATAGTAGTATTAGAGAAAGATTAGACAAGCAAGTTCAATAATACATAATTTTATATAGGGAGGGATATAGTGTAAGCAGTGGAAGAAATGCTGATTGATCTTTTTTGGTCATATTTAGAATAAAAAATATTGTTGAGTATACTATGGACCTGTTTGTTCTACTTTATTTATTTATTTATCTATCTATTTATTTATTTAGAGAAAGAGAGACAGAGTGCAAGTGGAGGAGGGGCAGAGAGAGAGAATCCCAAGCAGGCTCCATGCTGATGACCTGGGGCTTGATCTCACAAACTGTGTGATCAATCCCACGAACCATGAGATCATGACCTAAGCCAAAATCAAGAGCCAGTCACTCAACCAAGGAACCCACGTGCCCCAGGTTTGCTCTACTTCTGCAATCTTGTAATCAAGTTGTTTTAAAACCTTTTGACAACTATCCGCAATATAAAATTCATTGATATTCACAATAGGAAATATATTAGTCTTTAAGTCCAGTAAACACACATACACACAAATTGACAGAATTGAAAATATTATGAAACTATACTTACCTATTAAGATACTTGTGTTTTCTATTGTATAGTTTAGTATAAATAGTAAGATACTGTATACATTTTATTCTAATTTTATGTGTTTTTAAAATATCAATTTTATAACTCTGTAATGTGTGGTGACCTGCAGAATGCAAAGCACTGTCTAATGCTGCTGTTCTCAAATGGGGTGATTTTGTACCCAGGGGGATATTTGGCATTGTTTGTAGGTATTTTTGACTGTCACAATGGGGAGAGTACTGACATATAGTGGGTATAGTCTAACCATCTTATAATGCATAGCACAGCTCCCTTCAACAAAGAATTATCTGGCCTAAAATATCCATAGCACTGAGGATGTGAAACCCTCATTTAATGTATTGCACTGCAGAGACTAAAATGTCAATACTACACTTTCAGACTTCCTTTGAGTCTGATTTCTAACTGTGATTTGCATTTTATCAATATATTTGGAAGTATTTAATTCAAATCTGATTAGGCAGAGAACAAGGAGGAAGGTCAGTCACAAAGCAACACTTTTGAGAAAAAGATCCATGGCAGAAACATGGGAGATTTGCAACCAGAAGCTTCCTGGCTTGGCAGGTTCCCTCAGTGACAGTGGCTGCTTTCCTGTTCATAGAGGCAGTTTTAAGTCCAATGACAGAGAGGTGTTCTTGCAAACCAAGCATGAGACCTGATCCTGCAGCTGTACAAATTGCCTGGTAATAAATTATTGTCTGCCCAAAGTTTAGAGCCGTGTGAATTATCAGTAAATAAGGATAAAATTTACAATGTCTCCAAAATAGTAATATGTACATTTCATAACCTCAAATCAACCAATGAGTTGGCCAATGTGTAATCATTCAGTTATTACAGCACACAAAGATACTAGTACAAATGGAAAACATTTTGAAGCTGATATGCCCCGATTCAAAAGACCCCCCCGAAAACAAACCACCAGAGTCCAGAGTCAAAGCCAAGTGGCAAGGGTCGTTTATTGCAGGTTCGAACCCGGTCCTCCGAGCACTCGTTGCCGGTGACGCAAGAGGCCCTGAGCAAGGATCTTACAGCTTCTTTTATAGACAGGCACAAACAAGTTAGGGATTTTTTTTGAGGTTACAGAGTTGTTATAGGTTGACATTTAAATTTGAACGCTCAGCAGAACTTGATTGGTTCCCGCCTTTATTTCAAACCATTCAGCAGAACTTGATTGGTTCCCGCCTTTATGTCAGACTATGACTGGGCGCGCCCTGGCTGGTTTCGGGACCGGCGGGGGAGGGGAAAGATCTTTTCTTTGCAGTTGTGAGTACACCTGGTAATTTTTCTCTTAGCCTCTCATTCCCCCCTCTCTTTGGTGCCTTAAGAGCCAATCTTGGATCTTATGTGTCTGACTCAAATGTTTCGGTAATGACGGGTTGGTATTGGGTCCTATGGACCATCAGTTGGATCGTGTTAACTCGGTCTTTAATAAAGGCAACTAGTTTATTAATAATATAAGGCCCGAGGGTGAGGAGGAGAAGGAGGAGTATAAGGGGTCCCACTAGAGCAGAAAGCAGTGTGGCTAGCCATGGGGACTGATTGAACCAAGACTCAAACCAGCCTTGTTGTTGTTCTCGTTCACGCTTCCGTTTGGCCAGGCCTTCTCTAACTTTAGCCATGGACTCTCGGACTACTCCAGTGTGGTCAGCATAAAAACAACATTCTTCTCTTAAGGCTGCACATAAACCTCCCTGTTGCAGGAAGACTAGATCTAGCCCCCTTCGATTCTGTAGGACCACTTCAGAAAGGGAGGTCAGAGATTTTTCGAGGTGCGAGATTGAGTCCTCAAGTCTGGCTATATCCTCATCAATGGCTGTCCTTAGGCTATTGAACCCTCGGTGCTGAATGGCTAGTGATGAGATCCCTGTTCCTGCCCCTATGGCACCGAGGCCAAATAAGGTGGCCAAGGTTATGGCCGTAAAGGGTTCCCGTTTGTTCTTATTGACTCTCTTGCTTCCATCCCTTCTGTCCACAGATCATATATAACATTTTCTCGGTGGTAAATAACCCTTGGAAATATTAATATCATGATACAATATTCGGGTGACAAATTAAAAACATCCCTGCTAACACATGGGGTGAGCCCTGTCTTAGAACAAATCCACCAGCTGTCAGGAGCTGGAATCATCCATTTAGATTCACCTATAGAGTGACTAGTCTGGGCACAGAGCTGGATATGGTTAGAGGGGACCTTTCCTATACAAGTCCCGTTGCCAGTGACCGCTTGCAGTGTGAGGCTGGGGCCCTTTCGATTCCACTTGCAAGCTGCTGGCGAATCTTCGTCTGACTGTGAAAAAGGGGCAGCTAGTCCTACGGCTTCATAGAAGGGGGGTTTTATATCATAACATAGCCAGCAGGCCCTTGTTGCCTCAGGGTCCGATCAGTTTAAGGCCTCATACACTGATGTTAGCAATTTCCATAGGGAGTCTATACCTTCTGGGATAGACTTGTCTCTTTTTTTTCTTAATTTTTTTTAATACTTGATTTGGCCCTACCGGTTGTACACGAGGGGAGACTTTTAATTTTATTTGAATGGAAGTCCCAAAGAGAGGATATTGATATAAGTAGAGTCCCCAAGTGAGTCCTAAGACCCACCGCCTGTCCTTTTTTCCCTCCTCTGTAAATCTCACACGAATAAGGTTACAGTTTTCATCATACCTGGTGCGGGTACATGGTTGGACATAGGACATTTCAATAAATTGGTGTTTTACTTCCCACTTCCATTCCCCATCATTGGAGGTGACACAACTCCAGGCTGTGCAATAGAGGTTTTCAAACCCCCCACATGTGTGCCTCATTGCCCCCGTCCTAAATCCCGGACATGCATAAAATCCATTTCTACTTATTGATACCCTCCTTTGCAGTTGCCTCCATTTACCTCCTTCCATTTCTTTTAATGGACTAATTTTTTCTAAATTAAAATATAAATCTGGCCACCAGGTATTTAATGGGGCAGTTCCTAGGGTTTTGTTGTAGACTTCATGAGTCTCTAAATTAGTTATTTCCCATGTCAAATTATAGGGGTCAGGGGAGTTTGAATTTACAGACAGAATTTGCAGAACAATCAAGAGAAGGGTAAGTACCATAGTTACAGCTCAGTCCATTGGCGGCATAGGGTCAATTTCAAAGGATTGTCCTTAGTCCGATCAACAGTCCAGGTTGTCTTTGAAGGTCCGATGAGGTCTGAGAACGGGTCCACTGGTTTGGCATGGGCGAAATGGATCCAGGTGGTTATTCCGTCTACTTTGATGGCAGTAGGTGTTGTCAGGATGACCTGGAAGGGTCCTTTCCACCTGGGCTCCAGAGTTCCCTGTCGATGACGTTTGACGAGGACCCAATCCCCTGGCCGGAACTGATGTGGAATAGGTGGGGGTCCAGTCTCATAGAGTTCTTTTAATTTGGGCCATACATCTTCATGGACCCTTTGCAAGGCTTGTAGGGAGAACAAGAATTCAAGACTATTATCGTTCTCAGCTTTGATAAGGTAATCTTTTAGGTTAGGGATGATGGGGGGGTGGTCTACCATGTATTATTTCATAGGGTGTGAGTCCCAGTTTGTATGGGGAATTACGCACCCTGAACAGAGCATAGGGAAGAAGGACCACCCAATTAGCACCAGTCTCCATGGTCAATTTGGCTAGGGTCTCCTTTAAGGTTCTGTTCATTCTCTCTACCTGTCCTGAGCTTTGGGGTCGGTATGCACAATGTAATTTCCAATCAGCCCCAAGTATGGAAGCCAGTCCCTGACTTACCTTAGAGATGGATGCAGGTCCATTGTCTGACCCTATCATTACTGGAAAACCATACCTGGGCAGGATTTCTTCTAGGATCTTTTTGGCTGCAATCTGCGCCGTTTCATTCTTGGTTGGAAAGGCTTCAGTCCATCCTGAAAAGGTATCTACAAAAACTAGCAAATACTTATATCCATATTTTCCTGGTTTTACCTCAGTGAAATCTACTTCCCAATAGGTCCCAGTCTGCTCCCTCTTTGTCTTACCCCTGTTGTCTGAGGATGGCTACTCGCGTTGTTGAGTTGGCACACTGTACATTTAGTGACTACTTGATCGACCTTATCAGAGACATTTCTGATTTTTAGTCCAGTCTGCCTCAGTAAGTCCAACATTCGCCGGGAACCTAAGTGGGTACTGCGATGGATCCGCTCTAGAACTTGCCATCCTAGTTTATCTGGGAGTATAATGCTGCTTTTAGAGTCTCTCCACCAGCCATCTTTGATTCGGGTCATAGGAAGTTTACTCATCCATTGAATGTCGCTTTCTGAATACTCAGGGCTGGGGGGCAATTCCTGGGGTCCGGGGTCTGGCAGCTGTAGGGTCAGCAATTGCGCTGGGGGCCGAGCTTTGTTTTTTGCAGTCTGATCGGCCAAATTGTTGCCCCGGGAAATTGGGTCGGTTGTCTTCTGGTGTCCTGGGCAATGTACAATTGCTAGCTTTTTGGGTTCCCATAAGGCTGCTAGCAGGGCTAGAATCTCTTCTTTATTTCTGATGTCTTTCCCTTCAGCTGTGAGGAGCCCCCGTTCTCTGTATATCGCCCCATGTACATGAGCGGTGGCGAAGGCATATCGGCTATCAGTGTACACGGTTAGCTTGCGGTCTCTTCCTAACTTTAGGGCCTGGGTTAAGGCTATTAGCTCAGCCTTCTGGGCCGAGGTTCTGGGGGGTAAAGCTTCTGCCCACACCACCTCGGTCTCTGAAGTCACGGCCGCCCCTGCATACCTTTGTCCTTGGTGAACGAAGCTGCTTCCATCGGTGAACCAGATGGCGTCTGCGTCCGATAATGGCTGATCCTACAAGTCTTCCCGGACCCCATAAACTTGAGCCAGTATGTCGGCGCAGTCATGAAGTGGGGTTCCCATGTCTGGGTCTGGCAGCAGTGATGCTGAGTTCAGGGCCGTTGGGGGGGTGAAGACGACCCTGAGGGGGTTCAACAGCAGTCCCTCTGACTTGCAGATTTGAGCCTTCTTTGCTGAGGCGCGGTAGCCTAGAGTTCCCAGAGTTCGCAGGAGACCTTCAGTTCCCTGGATGCAGGTTTCAGGTGTCTCGGCAGCTATTAAGAGATCATCAACATACTGTAGGAGAGTTATATTAGGGTGTTGTTGTCTGTACTCACTTAAATCTTCGTGTAGAGCCTCGTCGAACAGGGTCAGAGAGTTCTTGAATCCTTGTGGCAGTCTGGTCCAAGTGAGCTGGCCATTTATGCCCCTGTCTGGATCTGTCCACTCGAATGCAAATAGCTCTTGACTTTTAGGCGCTAGTGGTAGGCTGAAAAAAGCATCTTTTAGATCCAGAACGGTATACCATTATTTTTCTGGGCTGAGGGCGCTCAGGAGAGTATAGGGGTTAGGAACGGTTGGATGTATGTCCATCACCCACTTATTGACTTCTCTCAGGTCCTGCACTGGTCTGTATTCCCCGCTACTGGGTTTGCGTACGGGCAGCAGTTCCATGCTTAGTGGCAGGTGCGTAGGACCCCGAAGTCAAGGAGATGGCAGATGTGCGGTGTGATGCCATTTTTGGCTTCCGTGGGCATAGGGTATTGGCGCACACGGACGGGGTCCGTCCTGGGCTTAACCTCTATAAATAGGGCTGGGCGATGTTTTGCTAACCCCATACCACCTGTTTCTGCCCACGCGTCTGGGAAGCGTTGAAGCCAAGGCTCGATGCCCTGATCCCGAGGAGTGGGTTCCTGATGGAGCCTATATTCATCTTCTAGTCTCACAGTAAGTACAGATATGGGTTGGTTGTGGAAGTCAGTCACTGTGGGCCCGCCCGGTTGGAAATGAATTTGGGCCCCCATTTTGGTAAGCAAATCCCTCCCCAACAGGGGTCAGGGGCTGTCGGGAATGACCAGGAAGGAGTGGGTTACCTTCCCAGTTCCTAAGTCCACAGTCCTCTGAGTTGTCCAGGGGTACTTCTTTATTCCGGTGGCCACTTGTACCCAGGATGATTTTTCAGATACTTTTCCATGGGGCTTGACCAGAACTGAGTGCTGTGCCCTGGTATCAACTAGGAACTGGACTGGGGTCCCCTCCACTTGCAACATTACCCTAGGTTCGGGGAGGGGACCCTAACCCCGTCCTCCCTATTCTGTGTCTTGGGTAAACAGTATGGGGGCTATTTTAGGCTGCCATTGCCCTTGGCTGGGGCGGGGTTGTTTCTTCTTGGAGCATTCTCATATCCAACGGCCCTTCTCTTTACAATAGGCGCATTGATCTTTATCTAAGTGCCCCCTGGGAGGGCGCCTTCTGGGGGTGGCTGTTCTTTCTGGACTATAGCGGCCAGGACTTTAGTCATTTTCTCTGTGGCTTTGATCTGGCTGTCTTCTGGGGCGTCCCTGTTGTTATAGACCCGTTGTGCCACACGGAGTAGATCCTGGATCTGTTTACCTTCTAAATCCTCTAGCCTTTGGAGTTTCCTTTTAATGTCAGGAGCTGCTTGATTTACCAAGGACGTAACGACTGCAGCCTGGTTTTCAGGTACTTCGGGATCCATGGGAGTAAACTGCCTAAAGGCTTCCATTAATCTCTCTAAGTAAGCAGCTGGACTCTCTGCCTTTCCCTGTATGACCGAATATACCTTAGCCAAATTGGTGGGCTTGCGAGCTGCAGCCCGGAGACCAGCCATTAGAGTCTGGCAATAAGTGAGTAGCCTTCCCCTACCTTCTGCCGTGTTGTAGTCCCATTCGTCCTGTGAAGGCCTGGTTAGGGGGAAAGCCGCATTAATGAGGTCAGGGTTAGAGGTCGGCCGACCGTCGTCTCCGGGAACCAGCTTTCTTGCTTCTAATTGGATCCTCTCTCCCTCCTCTGTAGTGAACAGGACGCGGAGGAGCTGCTGACAGTCGTTCCAGGTGGGCTGGTGGGTGAACATGACACTTTCTAAAAGAGCTATTAGATCTTTAGGGTTATCAGAGAATCGAGCGTTCTGCGTTTTCCAGTTGTAAAGGTCACTGGTGGAAAAGGGCCAATACTGGAGTCGGGGGTTGCCTGTTTCATCGGGGGGTCCTATTTCCCGCAGGGGTAGGGCCACAGTGGAGTCGGGGAAGCGAGAGTTTGGCTCACGCTGGGTGCGCCCGCAGGTACGACCGGCTGGCCCCTCGTGGTTGGTTACATTTTCAATGGGGCTCGGCGCGGCTGCTGCCTCCCGTCCTCCTGGTTCCGGCGCAGCTACCGCTTCCCATCCTCCCGGTTCCCCTAGGGGGGCAACTAGCAGGTCGACTGGTGGGGCGGCTGCCGCGGGCAGGGCCTGGGATGCGAGGGGAGGGGGATGATAAGGTGCAGGGTCTAGGGATAGTTGGTCCTGACTATCAGGCAATATGGGATACAAGGGTGCGGCTGGCGTCCTTGATTTTGGGGGACCTGCAGGCCGCATGGCAAGGACCTTACACTTTCCCGAGGATAGGAAGGGGGCCAACCAAGGGGGTAGATTTTCCACTAAACTCCGCCATACAAGAATGTAGGGAATCTGATCCAGGTGTCCCTCACAACCTGGTAGAAAAATCTTTGATTTCACCTTAGCAATTATAGGGAGGCAGAAAGTTCCTTCGGTTGGCCATCCAACGCCAAAGTTTGGCCATTCGGAGCGGCAGAGGGCTATTAATTTTCCCCGCGGGATGTCTAAACTCAAATTCTGTCCTCTGGTTCTAACATCCCTGAAGTTAGCAACGAGGAGAGAAAGAGGAGTGCTTTGAGATTGGCCCATCTGTATCCTGGAGGTGGAGGAAAGAATTAAAAGGAGAAACAATAAAGTTATGAGGATTTCTGGCTGGGCCAGGCCAGGTCACTTGTGAAAGAGAAGGAGTTTAACACTTAAAGGTTGTAGAATAGAGAACACAACACTTAACACAACACTTAACACAACACTCAGATCGTTAGCACGTTTCGGGTGTCTGCCACCCGACCAGAAAAATTCCAATGGGCCCAAAAAGGTGCCCCAGACGGGTGCCAGTGGACGTCTCCTACTGGACCTGACCGACTGCCCTATAGCGCATCCGTCAGGGCTGTGTCAGTCCCTGATACAGATCCCATGTGGGAGAGCCAGAAATGAACAGACAAACAGAAACGGACAGAGCCGGCTCACTTACCGATTGGTCTCAGAAACGACCCGTTGACTTGGGGTCTGGTGGGTTTGGGGGTATCCCAGACAAGCCCCCAAATGATATGCCCTGATTCGAAAGACCCCCCGAAAACAAACCACCAGTCCAGAGTCAAAGCCAAGCGGCAAGGGTCGTTTATTGCAGGTTCGAACTCGGTCCTCTGCGCACTCGTTGCCGGTGACGCAAGAGGCCCCGAGCAAGGATCTTACAGCTTCTTTTATAGGCAGGCACAAACAAGTTAGGGATTTTTTTTTGAGGTTACAGAGTTGTTATAGGTTGACATTTAAATTTGAACGCTCAGCAGAACTTGATTGGTTCCCGCCTTTATTTCAAACCATTCAGCAGAACTTGATTGGTTCCCGCCTTTATGTCAGACTATGACTGGGCGCGCCCTGGCTGGTTTCGGGACCGGCGGGGGAGGGGAAAGATCTTTTATTTGCAGTTGTGAGTACACCTGGTAATTTTTCTCTTAGCCTCTCAAAGCAAGGAAGCATTGAAAAAAAAAAGTAATTATTTTGAGTTATAATTATTTTTTTAGATAAAAACTATAGCCAAAAATGGACACACCAAAAGTAAGACATAAGTAATTAAAAAGCTACTTTTGAGGGGTGCTTGTGTGGCTCAGTCAGTTAAGCATCAGAATCTTGATTTGGGCTCAGGTCATGATTTCACAGTTTCTGAGTTTGAGCCCTGCATCAGGCTCCACTCTGACAATGCAGAGCCTGCTTGAGATTCTCTTTCTCCCTCACTTTCTCAGCCCTTCCTACACATGCTCGCTCTCTCTCCCCACCCCCCACAAAATAAACTTTAACAACAAAAAAAGGCAACTTTTTATGGCATACCATTTCATCTAGGGTGAGATAGCCATAAAATAAGTTTTATAATCAATTAGATCCTTCCTTGTACAAGTTTTCAATTTTTATTGAAAATATTTGAAATATGTATCACCAGATATTTGTAACTTTTCTTAATGGTTTAAGAATATTTTTTTTTCAACATTTTTTATTTATTTTTGGGACAGAGAGAGACAGAGCATGAACGGGGGAGGGGCAGAGAGAGAGGGAGACACAGAATCGGAAACAGGCTCCAGGCTCCGAGCCATCAGCCCAGAGCCTGACGCGGGGCTCGAACTCACGGACCGTGAGATCGTGACCTGGCTGAAGTCGGACGCTTAACCGACTGCGCCACCCAGGCGCCCCAGAATATTTTTTTTTTTACCAAGCATTAACACATTTTATATACAAAATGTTGTTTCAACATTATGTTGTCTACAATTCTACCTTACAATAATATTATCCACACATTGGTGGGTGGAGGAAGCATGACATGCCCCATTGGAAAGCACTTTATTAGGAGAGTTACATATTTCTTAAATGTACACATTTCTTCAAATGTGGACAAGACAGATAAAAATCCTCTCAGAGTAAAATTATTTGTGTAATTGAACATTCTATTGCTTCATGGAAAAAAGGAAGCTGAAAATCAGAGATGTAGAAATATACCCTCAGCCTACAGCCACCATATGGAGGTTATAATTCAAACATGTCCTCTAAGCTCAGGGTTCTCTCCAGCCCACTCTGGCATATCCTTAGATGACCTGCACTTAGACCAGAGAAGCATTACATTGTCTTGGATCTTCAGAGGCTCTTTTACTATCTGAGGATCCAGGATTCTCCCTCTCCAATTTATGTGAAATAAATTTTGCCACTTCATTTTCATGATGTCACTCTTTAGAACCTACTTATTTATTTAACAAATAGTTGTGCTGATGGTGCTGATGGCAACCTGAACTAATTATTTCACTTCAGTTTTTCATTTTAAACTGGAAATAATAATGATATGAATTTTCTGAGTCTGCTTGGGTGATCATATATATATATATATATATATATACACACACAATATATATTGATATATATACAATATCATAATAAATATGATAAACAGATATAAATATAATAATTACTTATAAATATAAATAAACACATAAATGTATATGTAAATTATGTATATATTAATTGTATAATGTGTTTACCACACAGACAGGCCCATGGTAAGGAAGTCATAAACATTATCTTTTGTTAATAAATAGATTGAGCTTTATGGCAACAATTTGCCTTTTGGCTGTCTGAGATGCCAATTGGCTAAGATTGCTAGATTTTCCAATGGGGTAAGAAGAATGTACACACAGTGAGGGTGAGCCACTCAAAGGACTCTGAGAGTTTGCACAATGGAATAAACATTTACTGATATGAAAGACCAAAAGTAGTGTAGGCTGTCCTGGAAGATATGCAGAAGTAGACCAATGAGATAGTTACCAAATGAGATAGTTACCAAAATAGAACAGGATGTCGCTAAATTAACCAACAGGAAAATTAACCAGGAAAATGAGAGATGCAGTTCCATGATAAATAAAAGCTTTGCATAAAATCCAACAAGGTACAGACTTGAAGAAAAAGAAATCAAAATATTTTTAGCAGCCAAGAAAGAGAAAATGGAAAAGTAATTATTATATTTTTAATATTAGCCAAACATTTAAATGCATACTTTAGGGTCTTCTAAAAAATAATATTGGGAAACATGTTGATACTGTACAAGGTTTAAAAAACAATACTTTTAGAGCACCTAGGTGGCTCAATTGGTTAAGCAACTGACTCTTGATTTTGGCTCAGGTCATGATCTCACAGTCTTGGGATCAAACCCTGTGTCAGGCTCCATACTGGGCATGGAGCCAGCTTGGGATTTTCTCTTTCCCTCTCTCTCTCTGCTCCTCCCCTATCACATGCCCTCTATCTCTTTTAAACAATAGTTAGAAAATTTTCACTATAGTGTTTTTTTTTCACCAATACTAAACTATTTCACTAAAATTAAAATAGAGTATTTTAATTCTTTTCTAAATGCCTGAAACTAGAAAATCAAGCAAGTCATAAAGAGGGACAAATATCTCTAAATCTGATAACTATTATCACACAGGATCTTTTTTGGAGTGGTGTTATCAGATTTAGCAAATAAAAATATAAGACACTCAGTATAATTTGATTTTTAGATAAATTAAACTTTTTTTTAGTATAAGTATATTCCAGATATTGTATGGGGCATAGTTATATTTAAAAATCTTTGTCATTGCTTATCTGAAATTTGTAGTTAACAAAGCATTTTGTATTTAATTCTAGTACCTCTTTTTGGTAGATGTTTTGTTTAAAGTAATTCTAGATGTTGTATATAAACCCTCAGATCTCAGTAGCATAATACAATAATATTTTATTTCTCATTATAACTCATATGACATTCCCAATTAAGTGGCTTTCCAATCAGAAGGAAGAAAACCCCTTCTACATTGTAGTTCCATTTTCAAAACAAGGTATGCAGATTTGATCTGGGGGTTGTTACCACTCTAGGCAACTAGAAGCTTCAAGTTTGACATCTAGAAATCTTCTCCGCTGACTATCCTCAGAACTCAGAAACTGATTTTTATTTTGACCTAACCATTAACCATTGTTTTCTTTTCTTTCTATAGAAATGCCTCTTGTTTAATCCCTGACTTCTGGAAGCATAGGCCTAACTTTGAAAACACATCTGCATCACCATCTCCTGAAATGAGTTTAACCAAACTGATCTATTGTCAGAACTAAGACTGGTTCAATGAGATGGATTAATTTACCAGTGCAACTTTTAATGTTTGAAACTTGATGGAAGTTTTAGAGGAGGGAACTGTAGGGGCCAAGGGAAGGCTGCCCCAAGATAGGCCACTTTGGCATGAATATTATTTTGAGTTAAAAGTAATCAAAACCCAGCAGATCCAGGAAAAGCTCTCTTGCTGATCCTCAGTTGCCTAAATTTACATTTGAATGAGGCACCTGTACCAGGAAGAGAACTATTAACAAAGACTAACTTTTACCTAAGAAAGTCACCCCCATAAAAGGGCAACTTTGTTTTTCAAAACATCGATCGCCTTCCTGCTAATGGCTTTCCTTTCCTATGTATCCTAAGACCCTACCCCTCTCTTTAGTTCATATAAAATTCATGCTGTCTCATTGTTTTTGGAATCTCATGTCTGTGTAGATTCCCCATACATATATATGCCTATTAAATTTCATTTTCTCTCTGTCATGTCCATTGGATTCAAAGTCCAGCTAGAAGGACCTTGTAGCATAGAGGAAGTTCTTCCTCCTCAACAAAATGGAGCCCCATTATTGAATGAAAGGGACAGGTTCAAATATGACTTACAGCCTTCTAATCATATTTCATTGCCTGGAACTCAAATGCATGATCACCATTACCCAAGAACTATAGTGTAACATGTGACCCAGGAAAAGAGATAAAAAATTGGGTTATTACCTAGTCTCTGCTACAAATATTGAAAACAACACCAAAATATGAGAACTGCATCATGGAAGATCTTTACAGCTTATAAACATTCAAGAAGAAAATTACATTAATATAATTTCTAATAGTAAAAATGTAACTTATACAAAAGGTAAAATGAACATCTAGGAATGAATTGCTATTTATTAAAATGGTTAATTAAAACGCAGGTATGCTATCTACATATATTTAGTTATCAACTGTGCATGTAAATGTACACAATGCACATGATCTTATTTTATTCATTAATTCCTTAAGAACTTCTAGTGAAAATGATACTACTTTCCTGAAAATCTCTATAAAGTTGGTTGTGTTATTAACTGTGTTTGGAAGCTATATTTGCATATCTTTATTTCTCCAAATCATACTAAAAATTTTCAGTAATTGCCATTGTAGTATAAGAGTTCCATCCAAGTAAATGCAAAATGCAAAATAAACAAACAGATAAAATACAGATTGAATTATTGATCTAAGATAGTAAACTAAAAAAGCAAGAAGAGGTAAAATAAAATTTATAGTTATAATTCATCAGTTTAATTAACATAAGTTAAGAACACTTGTAAATGACACTAAAAAATATGAAAGAGAAAAAAAAAGAAAGTAAGAATAAGAGGCCAATAGAGAGGATATAAAAACCAAAGGAAGCTAAGAGCAATCTTCCTAGGCCAGTAAATAGGGACACGACACAAAGGGAATAAGAAAGAAGCCAGAGAAATAAACAGTAACTAGCATTGTGGTTCCTTAAACATATAAGCAGAGACACATTGGAGAGATTATTTTAAAGCTGCTGCTTTTTCACTACTTTTAAGTATAAGGAAGAAATTTAATTTTGATTCAAAAGAACAGCAGAAACACAAAACTAGGTAAGTCATGAGTAGTAATGTATGAGAGAATGGGGTGTTTTTAAAGATGCAAGCAATTAGCTTCCTGTTGCTTATTTGATGTAACTGTCACCTCATCAAGAACTTTTTCACTTGGTGCCATTACCTAATAATTTACTATCATCAATTTTCAGAAAAAGCACATTATCAGAAGGAAAACTTTCTGAAAGCCACAAACAAGCATGAAGAGCCCAGAGGCAAAAGATTTGTAGAATCTTTAAAAGATAGCTAGAGGCAAGAATTTGAGCAGTGGAAGAAGATCACCAAAAACTTGTCTGCCTAATAAATGCTCTACAGATAAAAATCTATTCAAAGCACAACCCAGAAAATAGAATCAACATCATGCTACTGCAGTCTGCTTCTGCAACCTTGCTAGAATCAAGCCACAGGTCTCCCACTTACACAGAATTAGTCACAAACAGCCTGCCTGCAGGAAGAGCAAAAAAACATTTTAATAATCAAATCCAGTGACAACATAAATATTTCACCATGTCATTCTCAAGGTGCAAGCTGGTTTATCTTCTAGAATAATTCAGGGAACAAAACATGATTATCTATAATAGAAAATGTATTGGCCTAGTACCTTATTTAAAAAAATAAACTATAACTACTCCCACTGAAAGATATAAGTTGTTCAAGACCTGTTCTTTATCTGAAACTTAAAAGCACTGCTCCAAATAATGGCACACAATCCTGATTCAATTCTAGCTTCAACAGCATAAAGTCACCTTCAGATCTATCCATTTGGGATAACATTGCTTTTTCTCCTGCTGACTCATAATGTAATCCTAGGAGAAGCAAGGTGAGATAAAGCAAATATGAGAAAAGTGTTAAGGATAATTGTATCCAATCCTGTGTTATCTTTATCCAGTTTAATGTTAGCAGCATTACAGTATGTCATGAGATATGTGAGTGAGATATGTAGAAAAGCTTTTCTCTTTCTCTCCTTCCTTTCTTTTCCTCTTCTTCTCTTCTTTCTCTCTTGCATGTTCTTTCTTTCTTTCTCTTATACACATAATCAAAACTTAACTCTTCTTTCCTATCATATTTAATTCAGGTTTTTTTCTAGTCTAAATGGAATGAGATGGTTATTATTTGGCATTCCAATTCCTTCCTTTTTATACCTTTCTCTTCTATGGGTCTTTCCCCTTTGTCTGTCCCATGTCCTCCATTTGGCCTATAGCCTACATTATCTTATTAATGCTTTTCTTTTAGGATTTTCTTGCCTTCATAAAACTACATTCTCCTGAGTCTTAAGGTAATTTTGATTACACGCTATGATAAAAAGAAATCTTAAAAGCATGTAATAAGCCAGTGTTTCATGATTCATTATTTTTGGCTCCATGAGATAATTGCATACTAACTGGAGAACTTTAGAGAAACAAAACCTAATCTAAAGGTGAGGTATACATGACTCACATAAAATTTTACTGTCTTTAGCACAACGTTCGATGTCTCACCAATTTCTTATATAGAGCTGAGTTTGAGGAGATAATTTGTAGTCACTGCCTGACAGCTTGCAGGTTTGGCTGGAACAATTCAAAAATACAGAAATATGGGGTGCCTGGGTGGCTCAGTCTGTTGAGCGTCTGACTCTGGCCCAGGTCATGATCTCATAGCTTGTGAGTTCGAGCCCCACGTCCGGCTCTGTGCTGACAGCTTGGAGCCCAGAACCTGCTTCAGATTCTGTGTCTCTCTCTCTCTGCCCCAAATACACTCGCATTTGGTCTCTGTCTCTCTCAAAAATACTTAAACATTAAAAATAAATAAATAAATAAATATACAGAAATGTGATACAGGAATAATCTGTGAGACAATTTTCTCACACTATAGTTCTTAAGGTTTTGGAAAAATAGTTATTATTAGACAAAACCAAATATAGTATTTGCCAAATTACCTCGTTTCACAGCCAGTATGAATTAAGATAGACTAGTCATGCGCTAACAATTATCTTAAGTATTTTATCCATTATTTATTTAATTTTTACTACAACTCCTTGAGATATGTACTATTGTCCCCATTTTGCAGAAGAGAAAAACCAAGGTTTGCTTGTTGAGAACTGGTAAGTACAGAGCTAAGATGCAAACCTAAGTCCACCTGACTGCAAGGTAGGGCTGTATGCCCTATGGTTCAGTATATGACAGAATGACATCGAGACCCAAAGTTACTTCTTGTGGTTAGAGGTGTACACCCTTGAACCTGATGCAGAGCTCTTTCCAGTGTTTATCAGCTTCACAGTAAGGGGGCCATTTATGCCTTATTGTGGCGGGTACAGATTAGGTATGTGAAAATATGTGAAAATTCTTCATATAAAAAGGTCCTTTGGGGAGGAAGAAAAGCCTATTTTCTTAAATTCTAGGTCCTATCTATCATTGAGTGAGCATTTATCATACACTATCCCAATAGATGTTTATATAGGCATCAGGGCTTATTTACAGATAGTGAATACAGAAGAATATTCAAATATTAAATGGAAAAAATAAAATAGTAGGTAAGTTTTAAATACAATAACAAATTTAATTTTCTTCTAATCTCAAAACAACTTCCTTAATGTTAAGATCCATTTTACCATTTAAACACCCACATTTATCTTGCTCAAGTGACAGAGATTTTATATTAAGAATATTACGATATGTAAGTATCTTTTAATTTCCCCTGTAACTGTTGTTAAATGCTCCACAACGCAGGGCTTAAAATTCTTATCTTCTAATCAGATGAATTTTTTCTGCCTTACATTAATTTCCCCCCAATCAGTAGAATTTATAATTTTGGAAGACACTTTTTTTTTTGGCAAACTATATTTAATTCAGGATGGTGTTATCTCTGTTTTTATTTTTTATTTTTATTTTCTTTTAAATTCATGCATTTAATTTTGAGAAAGAGAGAAAACACAAGCAAGGGAGGGGCAGAGAGAGAAGGAGAGAGAATCCCAAGCAGGCTCTGTGCCTTCAGCAAGAAGCCTATTGCAGGGCTTGAACTCACGAAATGTAAAATTATGACTGAGCCAAGATCAAGAGTCAGATGCTTAACCATTTAAGCCACCCAGGTGCCCCACATTATCTCTTTTTTTAAAAGTAAATATTGTTGTGAGTCACAGTGTGTAAACAATAGCTGTCCTGCAATTCCCAATCTATTTCATTCACTACTGCTGATGACACAAACCTTAAGGAACAACAAGGAAGACAAAACAAAACTAAAATAGTCCATTTACTTCAGCCTTTCCTGCTGAATAATTACTTCTGGTGTTTATGTGATATCTGCTTCCTTAGGCCTATTTCTATGTGTGTTGCCCTTACAAATAGTGGAAACATTGTAATGGAAAAGGATTTACACTAATTGCTGGCAAATCCTTTATTATCCCATTTAAAATGGAATGAAAATGATAAAGACGATACTACCCTTCCACCTTTAGTTTGTGATAAGTCATCCAAAATGGAAAATTGAAAAGGTGAGTACACTGAAGTGTACTAAATAAAATGGTGGAAGTAAAGTAGAATTTGAAAAAATTTACACAAAAGTAAAAAATATAGTAATAAAAATTAAAGAAAGATATTTTTAATAAAAATTGAAAATAAAAATGAATTTTTCTCTTTTTCTGTATTCCAGAAAAAAAGAATTGCAAAAGAGAAAAAAGAAAGAAAAAAAAATTGAATAGATGAACCTGTTAACAGATTGAAGTAGGACTGAAATTGCTTCGTTTTCCCCTAGCAGTCAGTCTATGTAGCTCTTTATAGTCCATAAATTAATCTGGCTGTGAGGATTGTATTCTTGAAGAGCGAAGTTGGCCCAGTTGGGCGGGGCTCTGATCTCCACTAGATGGCGCTGCCAGCCTACTGGGGTGGGTTGTTGCAGCGTTCCTAGGTGCATAAGTGCATGCGCAGGAGCAGTGAAAATGGCACCACCCAGCTACCCATCTGTTCTCCCCGATCAGCCATCACGCATCTATCCTCTGTCTTCAGCTCTCCTCCACTCCCCACTTTTTCACTCTCCATGACCAGGCCCCAGGCAGTACCTCTCTCCCAAGTTTTCTCTCAGTTTTTTCCCAAGTTTTTCCCTGCCTCTTATTTCCAAAGGACTGTGACTTTGACACATTCTGCCACTCTGCAGGAGGGTCTCACTGATCAGTGGCTGAATGAGCAATGTCCTGATACCGGCTGCACCCAAGAATGCCCACTGGACTCTGTTGTTGCTGGTGCCCCGAGACTGTGGCCAGGTGTCAGCCCACTCCAGAAAAAGTTTGCCAGGCAGTGTAACAGCAGCATTTCAGGGATTATGGAAAATCACAACACGCATCTGGCACCAAGCTTCACCCTTAACGACCTTGCCCCAGCACCAACGAATGTGGCTGCCTTCTGGAGTCTGCTGAGACCAGGTGGCTTCAACAGTCTCTACCAAATGTCCTTACAGCAGTGGAACTGCTTTTCCCCATGGGCCCAAGAACCTCCCAGACCACACTCTGATCCTGGGGATTCACCCTTCCCACCAGAGCACCACCAGGTATCGAGCTATGGAGTTGCAGCCTTTGCAGTCTCCTTGTTTACACTCTTAATGGAATTTAAACCCTCTCCTTTCTCCTTTCTCCTTTCTCCTTTCTCCTTTCTCCTTTCTCCTTTCTTCTTTCTCCTTTCTCCTTTCTCCCTATTTAGTTTAGTCCTTGTGGCTATTTCCAATTTTCCACTTTCTCTCTAGCTGCTTTTGGGGAGGGGTGTTTTCCCCATATTCTTCTACCCCCCAGTCTCTACCTCTCTCCGCCTGTAAAAGCGGTTCTGTACCTTTCATGGCTTCTCGTTCCCAAGTTCAACTCTCTGTGCTGTGTACCTACTGAATTTTGTGGTTCAGGTTGTGTGGATTGTTGTATTAATCCTCCAATCAGTTTTCTAGGTGTGTAGGATGGTTTAATGTTGATTTCATGGACGCGAGACACACAAAAAACTTCTATGCTATTCTGCCATCTTGGCTCCTCTTTATTTTAGTCTACTTGAGTGTACTCACATTTTCAAATTTTCAAACAATTTCCTTTTATTCCTTTGTTTTACTTTTTTTCTCTTTTTCATTTCTGTTCTTTTTCTTGAATACAGAAAGAGAAAAACTTCATTTTTACATTCAATTACTTTTTAAAATATTTTTATTTAATTTTTATTACATTATTTTTCACTTTTATGTATTGTTTTTCAAATTCTATCTTACTTCATCATTTTATTTTAGTCTACTATACTGTATTCACTTTTTCAAATTTTCAATCTTTTTTTCTTTTTTTATCATTTTTCTCTTTTTCATTTTTTTTCCTTTGTCTTAAATACAGAAAATGAAAAAATCATATTTATTTTTAAGTTTTATTAAAAATATTTTTCTTTAATTATTTCTACTATATTCTTTACTTTTGTGTATATTTTTTTCAAATTCTATTTTACCCCCATCACCTCATTTTACTCTACTTCAGTGTATTCCTTTTTTTAAATTCTCAAATGATTTCCTTTCTTTTCTCCCCCCCCACCTTTTTTTCTTTCTCTAATCTGTCAAACCTCTTTCAACATGCAGACCAAAACACACCAGGATCTAGCATCATCAATTCAATTTGTGTGTGTGTGTGTAATTTTTAATTTTAATATTTTTTAATTTAAAATTTTTTGAATTTCAATTTTTCTGCCTCATTAATTCCTTTTCTCGATTCCAAAAGACAAAACAAAGGAATTCACCCCTAAAGAAAGAGCACGAAGAAATGACAGCCAGGGTTTTAACCAACTCAGATACAAGCAAGATGTCTGAATCAGAATTTAGAATCATGATAAAAAAAATACTAGCTGGAGTCAAAAATATATTAGAATCCCTTTCTTCAGAGAAAAAAAGAAGTAAAAACTAGTCAGAGTGAAATTAAAAATGCTATAACTGAGCTGCAATCACAGATGGATGCTGCAGCGGCAAGGATGGGTGAGGTAGAAGAGAGAATCAGTGATATAGAGGACAAACTTATAGAGAATAATGAAGATGAAAAAAAGAGGGAGATTAAGGCAAAAGAACATGATTTAAGAATTAGAGAAATCAGTGACTCATTAAAATGGGACATCAGAATCACAGGGGTCCCAGAAGAAGAAGAGAGAGAAATAAGGGTAGAAGGCCTACGTGAGTGAATCATAGCAGAAAACTTTCCTAACCTGGGGAAATACACAGACATCAAAATCCAGGAGACACAAAGGACCCCCATTAGATTCAACAAAAACTGACCATCAACAAGGCTGATCATAGTCAAATTCACAAAATACTCAGGCAAGGAGAGAATCATGAAAGCAGCAAGGGAAAAAAGATCCCTAACCTACAAGGGAAGACAGATCAGGTTTGCAGCAGACCTATCCACAGAAACTTGGCAGGCCAGAAAAGAGTGGCAGGACATATTCAATGTGTTAACTCAGAAAAATATGCAGCCAAGAATTCTCTATCTAGCAAGGCTGTCATTCAAAACAGAAGGAGAGATTAAAAGTTTCCCAGATAAACAAAAATTAAAGTAGTTTGTGACCAGTAAACAAGCCCTGCAAGAAATTCTAAGGGGGACTCACGGAGGGGAGAAAAGATTGATATATATATATATATATATATATATATATATATATATATTAGATATATATTACTGGTATATATATATATATATTTACATATATATATATACCAATATATATATATTTATATTTATATATATATATATATATACACCAAAAGCCACAAAGATTAGAAAGGACCAGAGAACACCACCAGAAATTCAACTCTACAAGCATCATAATGGCAATATATTCATACCTTTCAGTATTCACTCTAAACGCCAATGGATTCATTGCTCCAATCAAAAGACATAGGGTAACAGAATGGATAAGAAAACAAGATCCATCTATATGCTGTTTACAAGACACCCACTTTAGACCTAAAGACACATCCGGATTGAAAATAAGGGAATGGAGAACCATCTATCATTCTAATGGTCAAAAAAAGAAAGTCAGAGTAGACATACTTATATCAGACAATCTAGACTTTAAAATAAAGTCTGTATCAAGAGAGGCAGAAGGGCATTATATCATAATCATGGGGTCTATAGACCAAGAAGACCTAACCATAATAAACATTTATGTGCCAAATGCGGAACCACAAAAATATATAAATCAATTAATCACAAACATAAAGAAATTCATAAATAGCAATAACATAATAGTAGGAAACTTCAACACCCCACTCACAGCCATGGACAGAAAATCTAACCAAAAAATCAACAAGGAAACAATGGCTTTGAATGACACATAGGACCAGATGAACTTAACATATATATTCAGAACATTTCACCTTAAAGCTGGAGAATAGACATTCTTCTCCAGTGCACATGGAATGTTCACCAGAATAGACCATATACTGGGACACAGACAAGCCCTAAGTACAAAAAGATCGAGATCATACTGTACATCTTTTCAGACCACAATGCTATGAAACTCGAAATCAACACCAAGAAAAAATTTGGAAAGGTAACAAATACTTGGAGACTGAAGAACATCCTACTAAAGAATGAATGGCCTAACTAAGCAGTTAAAGAGGAAATTAAGTATATGGAAGTCAATGAAAATGATAACACAACAACCCCAAACCTCTGGGACACAGCAAAGGCAGTCATAAGAGGAAAGTATATAGCAATCCAGGCCTTCCTAAAGAAGGAAGAAAGATCTCAGGTACACAACATAAACTTACACCTTAAGGAGCTGGAAAAAGAACAGCAAATAAAACCCAAAACCAGAAAAAGACAGGAAATAATAAATATTAGAGCAGAAATTAATGCTATAGAAACCAAAAACAAACAAACAAACAAAACAGTAGAACAGAACAATGAAACCAGAAGCTGGTTCTTTGAAAGAATTAACAAAATTGATAAACCACTAACCATTTTCATCAAGAACAAAAAGGAAAGGACCCAAATAAATAAAATCAAGAATGAAAGAGGAGAGGTCACAACCAACACAGCAGAAATAAAAACAATAAGAGAATATTATGAGCAATTATATGCCAATAAAATGACCAATCTGGAAGCAACGGACAAATTCCTAGAAACATATCCACTACCAAAACTGAAACAGGAAGGAAAAGAAAATTTGAACAGACCCATAACCAGTAAGGAAATCAATTTAGTAATAAAAAATCTGTCAAAAAACAAGAGTCCGGGGCCAGAAATTTCCAGGGAATTTCTACCAAACATTTAAAGAAGGGTTAACACATATTCTCTTGAAGCTGTTCCAAAAAAAAAAAAAAAAAAGAAATGGAAGGAAAACTTCCAAACTCTTTCTATGATGCCAGAATTACCTTGATTCCAAAACCAGACAGAGACCCCACTAAAAAGGACAACTATAGACCAATTTCCCTGATGTACATGGATGCAAAATCCTCAACAAGATACTAGCCAACCGGATCCAACAACACCTTAAAAAAATTATTCACCACGACCAAGTGGGGTTTATACCTGGGATGCAGGGTTGGTTCAATATCTGGAAAACAATTAACATGATTCATCACATCAATAAAAGTAAGGACAAGAACCATATGATCCTCTCAATAGATGCAGAGAAAGCATTTGACAAAATACAGCATCCTTTCTTGATAAAAACTCTCAAGAAAGTAGGGATAGAAGGATCATACCTCGAGATCATAAAAGCCATATGTGAACAACCCAATGCTAATATCATCCTCAATGGAGAAAAACTGAGAGCTTTCCTTCTAAGGTCAGGAACAAGACAGGGATGTTCACTCTCACCACTGTTATTCAACATAGTATTGGAAGTCTTATCCTCTGCAATCAGACAACACAAAGAAATAAAAGGCATCCACATTGGCCAAGAGGAGGCCAAACTTTCATTCTTTGCAGATGACATGATACTCTATATGGAAAACCCAAAAGATTCCACCAAAAAACTGCTAGAATTGATTCATGAATTTAGCAAAGTTGCAGGATACAAAATCAATGCACAGAAATCAGTTGCATTCCTATACACCAACAATTAAGTGGCAGAAAGAGAAATCAAGGAATCAATCCCATTTACAGTTGCACCAAAACCCATAAAATACCTAGGAATAAATCTAACCAAAGAGGTGAAAAATCTACACACTGAAAATTATAGAAAGCTTATGAAAGAAATTGAAGAAGACACAAAAAATGGAAAAAGATTGCATGCTCCCGGATAGAAAGAACAAATATTGTTAAAATGTCAATACTACCCAAAGTAATCTACATATTCAATGCAATCCTTATCAAAGTAACACCAGCATTCTTCACAGAGCTAGAACAAATAATCCTAAAATTTGTATGGAACCAGAAAAGACCCCAAATAGCCAAAGCAATCTTGAAAAAGATAACCAAAGCAGGAGACATCACAATCCCAGACTTCAAGCTATACTAGAAAACTATAATCATCAAGACAGTATGGTACTGGCACAAGAACAGACACTCAGATCGATGGAACAGAATAGAGAACCCAGAAATGGACCCACAAACGTATGGCCAACTAATCTTTGCCAAAGCAGGAAAGAATATCCAATGGAATAAAGACAGTCTCTTCAGCAAGTGGTGCTGGGAAAACTGGACAGTGACATGCAGAAGAATGAACCTGGATCACTTTCTTACACCAGACACAAAAATAAACTCAAAATGGATGAAAGACCTCAATGTAAGACAGGAAACCATCAAAATCCTGGAGGAGCAAGCAGGCAAAAACCTCTTTGATCTTGGCCACAGCAACTTCTTACTCAACATGTCTCAGGAGGCAAGGGGAACAAAAGCAAAAATGAACTATTGGGACCTCATCAAAATAAAAAGCTTCGGCACAGTGAAGGAAACCATCAGAAAAACTAAAAGGCAACCGACAGAATGGGAGAAGATATTTGCAAATGACATGTCAGATAAAGGGTTAGTATCCAAAATCTATAAAGAACTTATCAAACTCAACACCCAAAGAAACAAATAATCCAATGAAGAAATGGGCGAAAGACATGAATAGACACTTCTCCAAAGAAGACATCCAGATGGCCAACTGACACATGAAAAAATGCTCCACATTACTCATCATCAGGGAAATACAAATCAAAACCACAATTAGATACCACCTTACACCTGTCAGAATGGCTAACATTAACAACTCAGATAAGAACAGATGTTAGCAAGGATGCGGAGTAGGAGGATATCTTTTGCATTGTTGGTGGCAATGCAAGCTGGTGCAGCCACTCTGGAAAACAGTATGGAGGTTCCTCAAAAAGTAAAAATAGAACTATCCTATGACCCAGCATTTGCACTACTAGGCATTTATCCACGAGATACCGGTGTGCTGTTTCAAAGGGACACACACCCCCCCATGTTTATAACAGCACTATCAACAATAGCCAAAGTATGGAAAGAGCCCAAATGTCCATCGATGGATGAATGGATAAAGAAGATGTGGTATATATATACAATGGAGTATTCCTTGGCAATCAAAAAGAACAAAATCTTGCCATTTGCAACTACGTGGATGGAACTGGAGGGTATTACGCTAAGTGAAATAAATCAGTCAGAGAAAGACAAAAATCATATGACTTCACTTATATGAGGACTTTAAGAGAAAAAACAGATGAACATAAGAGAAGGGAAACAAAAATAATATAAAAACGGGGGCGGGGACAAAACAGAAGAGACTCATAAATATGGAGAACAAACAGGGTTGCTGGAGGGTTGTGGTAGATGGGATGGGCAAAATGGGTAAGGGACATTAAGAAATCTGAAATCATTGTTTCACTATATGCTAACTAATTTGGGCATAAATTTTAAAAAATAAAAAATAAAATAAAAAAAGGAAATATACAAAATGGAAAATTGAAATGAAATATGTTTTCAAGGCGTGCCTGGGTGGCTCAGTCAGTTGAGTGTCTAACTCGTTGTTTTGGCTCAGGTAACAATCTTGTGTTTTGTGGTTTTGAGCCCTGCATCAGGTTCCATGCTGACAGTGTGGAGCCTGCTTGGGATTCTCTCTCTCTCTTTCTCTCTCTCTCTCCCTCCCCAGCTCTCTCTCTCCCTCCCCAGCTCTCTCTCTTAAAATGAATAAATAAGCTTCAAAATAATTGTAAAAAGAAATATGTTTTCAAAATAAGTTCACCTGAATATTTAACTGATTGGTTGTCGTTGTTCTCAAAAAGTGTTTATTTTAAAAATATAACACACAGCTAATTACTAACAGATCCTTACTTATCTTTAGTTTCACTGTAATAAGACAAAAGTTGGCAAACCTATGTTTAGTAATGTTTCATTATTTTATCTTATTTGGAAATAATATGGATATTTAACAAACTCAACTCATCATCTAATTCAGCAGAATTCCAAAATTTCAGGTTATCAAATATTTTGGAAGCCACCCAAAAGTTGCCTCTCAAAATTTTAATCTAGTTATGTCCATTAAATCTACTATTTTTAGCTATCATTTTCATACTATACACAAAACTTCATGAGGCATTAGGCAAAGTCAAACTTATTCTTTTTATTTTTTACAAAGTTAAAACAAAGACAAGAACCCATTTGACCTTCATTAAATACAGGTAAAATAAGTCTTACATTTAATGCATTACACTAAAGATAATTTTATTTTATTTAAAACAACCTTAAATTAGCTTTAGTACCAAATATTTTCCAAAATCACATGAACAAGAAAAAATATTTTGGTTAGCATCTATCTTTTAGAGTTATGTAATGCCCAATTCTTATAAACATTTGCCTTCAAATCACTACACAGAGCTCTTTTACAAATGAATCTTAGCAATACCATCTGGTGGCGGAAAAAATATCATGCATTTATATATGGACACACAACACAGTTGAGATGTAAACAGTCTTCTAGTTTTTGTTCTATTTGTGGAAAGTGCATTAAAGGCCCATTTCCAAATAACTCCCGCTTTTTTTCTTGTTTTTGTGAAATACTTTTCCCTAAAATTCTTCTAATTCTACATATTTCAGATTAGCTCTTAGGTCAGAGAGAAAATGGAGTTAGAAAATTAACATCACAAAGGCAAAGAAAGTATCCACACTTTCTCTAAAGTGGACATTTGGTACATATCTGTCTATTATGAAAGGTGCTAGAAGCTGGACATAAAAGCTATTTTAGCAGTGTGTGTGTGTGTGTGTGTGTACTTTTTTTAGTGTTTATATATATTTGAAGGAGAGAGAGGCAGAGCATGACCAGGGAGAGAGGGAGACACAGAATCCAAAGCAGGCTTCGAGTTGAGCTGTCAGCATGGAGCCTGATACGGGGCTCAAACTCACAAACTGTGAGATCGTGACCTGAGCTGAAGTCAGATGCTTAACCGACTGAGCCACCCAGGCACTCCAGCAGTTTTTATATTTTTTAAAAACCTCTTTGTCCCTTTTATTTATTCAGTTTCAGACAATTGTGGGCTATGTTTACGTTTTAAAGACATAAGAGCTATCATTTCAAAGGAGAGAAAGAATAATTTTGTTTTTTTCCTAAGTTTCTTGGTAATTGTAGTTTAAAATTTACCTTTGTTTTTCTTAAGTACAGGATAATTGTTTTAATATCTTAATCCTTCATAATATCCACAAACAGTTAAGATAAATAGATGAGATTTGAAATTGGTAGTTAGGTGGGCTTTGACTTGTTTCTAGAGTTGCATTTCTGGTTTTGTAGAGATTTGTAAGACAAACAGTTGTTTTTTTAATTCTGTGAACTAGATTACAGCCTGAATATCAAGAGATTGGCCTGCCTTTTAAACTAAATTTGTTTCTTTATATTAGGACTATTTTTAACTAAAATTGCAATCAAAAGATTTTTATCTTTGTAAAATCTGTATAAAGCATTTTAACAAAAGCTTTCTTGGCTGTAGATCATTTGCAGGAGAGCTTACGAGAAATTTTTGGTCCTTTTTTCCTGTGAAAGAGGTTTGTGAATAGTCATTAGTCTTTTCAATCTCTAAATTTGGTAAGATCTTTTCAAAGGGGAGGTAAAAGGCCTGTATGTATTTTGCTGCTGTCCAAGAGACATGGATTCTTCTGCAGTGAAGATACACCTGCAAAGGATATGCCTGCCAAGAACATTACCTAGGAATGCCTAAAGCTGGTAGAGCCAGATTATCAATCCATGGAAGGTAGGAGCAAAGCAAATCTCATTGCCATTTCTCAGGTCCTTTTGTTAAATTTATTTCTTGGCTTTCAGCATACATGAACAACCTATACACTTTGAACCTAGAGATTAAGCCTGAGAGCTCCCTGCAAATCTTATGGGGAAAAGTAAGTTAACAAGTACACGAGGCTAGAATTTAATGGAAATTTACATTAGATGTGAATATTTATTTCTAAGTCTTAAGTCTAATTTCTGTGATTTTATTTTGTCAGTGGAGTCTCTAAGGCTAGCCATTATAGTAATAGGACAATTGAGAACTCTCTATAAAGAATATTATACCCAGTTTAAAGGATCCATTATCTGACCATTTACAAGTAGGATTTAATAACAACTCAAATGAATATGGCATAGATGATATAGCCCCATGAACAAAAGAGGCTTATTCTCCAAAATTAATCCAGAAAAGAAAAAACCCTTCATTGCACATGCAATAAGGATGGTGTGGTAAAAACAATGACTCTGGCTTCTCACAAAATTGTGAGACACCTCCAGTCCTGCTAATAAGTGGCACTGGACAGGCAATACTAGAATGGAACTTCTATAGCTTTCTCTAAAGTGCAATTAGGGATGGAACAATAATCATTAGTAGAAATTCTATAAATCTTGGAATTCTTGCTATTAGAAAGAATTGCATTACTAATGAAGTTAGTGTTCTGAAGTTCAAATCACAGTTAACAGCTTTCATTTATACTAAAGACAGGGGAAGTATAATCAATTTCAAAGCTTAATTTAATTTTATTTATTTTTATTTCTTTTTGTTTCAAGTTTTTATTTAAATCCACTTAATATATAGCGCAATATTAATTTCAGGACTGGAATTTAGTGATTCATCACTAACATATAACACCGAATCTCGTTACAACAAGTGCTCTCCTTAATACCCACCACCCATTTAACCCAACCACCCACCCACAAAGCTTAATTTTATCATAAATTTATGAAACATTTCTAGCAAATATCTCTTTCTTTGAAGAATTAACTTCTTTGTAGATGCTGAAATAATTTAAAGCTAATGAAAGCATTATTATTCTTATAATTTTATTAAAATATTTGTTCTTCAAATATATTTTTTAGAGGGGTTAAGATGGCAGAGCAGTATGAGGACGCTGAGCTTGTCTTTTCCCTGAAACACAGGTGGACCAGCACCAAACTATTTTGAACACCTAAGAAATTGATCTGAGGATTAACACTACAATCTGTATAACAATGGTCACAGACCTTGACAGGTACACAATGCAAAGAAGTGAATTGGGGGAGAGAAAAGCCACAAAGGTTAGAGAGCCATTTTTGCAGAGAGGGGACAGAGAGAGAAAGAGAAAGGGGGAGAATGTAGCACATAGAGATTGTGCAAGAAGATCACTCCCCCTGAAAGTAGCTGGAGAGAAAGGGAGAGAAAAAGTGAAAAAACTTGCAGGGAATTAAAAAGAAATCTGTTCCCCCAAACCGTTGACAGGGAGAAAGGAGAGGGTTTCCATACCACCAGGATTCTATAAACAGTGGAGCACAGAGTCTGAAGATTCCGAGTCCAGTGTCTGGTGGTGCTCTGGTAGGGAAGTAGGGGCAGAAGACTTCTGTGAGAAAATTATACCAGAAAACTTTCCCAATCTGGGGAATGACACAGACATCAAAATCCAAAAAGCACAAAGAACTCTCATTAGATTCAACAAAAACCAACCATCATGAAGGCATATCATAATCAAAATGAAAAAAAATATATGCAGAAAAGGAAAACAATTATGAAAGCAGCAGGGGAAAAAAAGTCCATAACCTACAAGGGAAGACAGATCATGTTCACAGAAAATCTGTCCACAGAAACATGGCAGTCCATACAGGACTAACAGGATATAAGAAAAAATATTCAGCCAAGAATTCTTCATCCAGCAAGGCTGTTATTCAAAATAGGAGAGACAAAGTGTTCCCCAGACAAAACAAACAAACAAACAAACAGGCAAGCAAACAAACACTATAGGAGTTCATGAGCATTAAATTAGCCCTATAAGAAAGTTTAAGGGAGACTCTTTGAGTGTAGAAAAGACAAGATAAAACAAAACAGACCAAAAGCAACTAAGACTGGGAAGGACCAGTGAACATCATCAGAAAAACCAAATCTACAGGCAATAGAGTGTCACTAAATTCACATCTTTTATTAACCACTCTAAATATAAATGGACTAAATGCTCCAATCAAAAGACATACAGTTTCAGAATAAATAAGAAAACAAGACCCATCTATTTGCTGTCTACAAGAGACTTATTTTAGACCTAAACATATCTGCAGTTAGAAAGTAAGGAATGGAGAACTAACAATCATGCTATTAGACATCAAAAGAAAGCCCAAGTAGCCATACTTATATCAGACAAACTAGATTTTAAAACAAATACTGTAACAAGAGATGAAGAGGTCATTATATCCTAATTAAGTGATCTACCCACCAAGAAGATCTAACAATTATAAATATTTATGCCCCCAACTTGGTATACAAAATATATAGATCAATTAATAACAAACATCATGAAACTCATTGATAATAATACCATAATAATAGGGGACTTCAACACCCTACTTACAGCAATGGATAGATCATCTAAGCAGATAATCAAAAAGAAAGAGATGGCTTTGAATGATACACTGGACTAGATGGACTTAATAGATATATCCAGAACATTTCATCCTAAAGCAGCAGAATACACATTCTTCTCAAGTACAAATGGAAAATAGATCACATACTGTGTCACAAATCAGCCCCCAGCAAGTACAAAAAGAGCGAGATCATACCATGGATATTTTCAGAATACAACGTTATGAAACTTGAAATCAACCACAAGAAAAAAAATTGGAAATGGCATGAATACTTGGAGACTAAAAACTATCTTACTGAAGAATGAATGGGTTAACCAAAAAATTAAAGAGGATATTAAAAATTAGATGGAAGTCAATGAAAATGAACATTCAAGAATCCAATACCTCTGGCATACAGCAAAAGTGGTCCATAAGAGGGTAGTTTATAGGAAACTTGCCCTTCCTAAAGAGGGAAGAAAGGTTTCAGATACAAAACCAAAATTTACACCTAAAGGAGCTGGAAAAAGAATGGAAAATAAAGCCAAAAATCAGCAGAACAGGGGAATTAAAAGACTAGAGAAGAAATCAATAATATTGAAATAAAAACACAACAAAACCAAACAGTAAAACATATCAATGAAACCAGGAGTTTGTTCTTTGAAAGAATTAACAAAACTGCTAACCCCCTGGCCAGATTGATCAAAAAGAAAAAGGAAAGGACCCAAATAAATAAAATCGAGAATGAAAGAGGAGAGATCAAAACCAACCACAGAAATACAAACAATAATAAGAGAAAATATGAAATAATATGCCAACAAATTGAGCATTCTGGAAGAAATTGACAAATGGCTAGAAATACATGAACTGCCAAAACTGAAACAGGAAGACACAGAAAATTTGAACACACCCATAACCAGTAAAGAAATTGATTGAGTAATCAAAAATCTCCCAAAAAAACAAAAGTCCAAGGCCGGATGGTTTTCCAGGGGAACTCTACCATTTAAAGAAGAGTTAACACGTAGTCTTTTGAAGCTGTTGCAAAAAATGGAAATGGAAGGGAAACTCCCAAACTCATTCTATGAGGCCAGCATTCCCTTGATTCCAAAACCAGACAGAGACCACACTAAAAAAAGAGAACTACAGACTAATTTCCCTGATGAACACGGATGCAAAAATTTTCAACAAGATATTATCCAACCGGATCCAACAATGCATTAAAAAAATTATTCACCACAATCAAGTGGGATTTATTTCTGGGGTGGAGGTCTGGTTTAATATCGTCAAATCAATCAATGTGATACATACCACTAAAAGAAAGGATAAGAAACACATGATTCTCTCAATAAATGCAGAAAAAAACATTTGACAAAATATCACATCCTTTCTTAACAAAAGCCCTCAAAAAATTAGGGATAGAAGGATCATACCTCAAGATCATAAAGGCCATATATGAAAGACCCATAGCTAATATCATCTTCAACTGGGAAAAACTGAAAGCTTTCCACCTAAGGTCAGGAACATGACAGGAATGTCGACTTTCACCATTGTCATTCAACTTAGTGTTGGAAGCCCTAGCTTTTCCAATCAAACAACAAAATGAAATACAAGGCATCCAAATTGGCAAGGAGGAAATCAAACTTTCACTCTTTGCAGATACATGATAGTCTGTGTGGAAAACCCAAAAGCCTCCACCAAAAAACTGTCAGAGATGATACATGAATTTTGCAAATTTGCAGGATATAAAATCAATGTACAGAAATCAGTTTTATTTCTGCTCCTGGATAGGAAGTACAAATATTGTTAAAATGTTGATACTACCCAAAGCAATCTACATATTCAGTGCAATCACTATCAAAATACCACCAACATTCTTCACAGAGTTAGAACAAATAATCCTAAAATTTGTATGGAACCAGAAACCAAAAATAGCCAAAGCAATCTTGAAAAAGATAACCAAAGCAGGAGACATCACAATCCCAGACTTCAAGCTATACTAGAAAGCTGTAATCATCAAGACAGTATGGTACTGGCACAAGAACAGACACTCAGATCAATGGAACAGAATAGAGAACCCAGAAATGGACCCACAAACATATGGTCAACTAATCTTTGCCAAAGCAGGAAAGAATATCCGATGGAATAAAGACAGTCTCTTCAAGTGGTGCTGGGAAAACTGGACAGTTACATGCAGAAGAATGAACCTGGGCCACTTTCTTACATCAGACACAAAAATAAACTCAAAATGGTTGAAAGACCTCAATGTAAGACAGGAAGCCATAAAAATCTTCGAGGAGCAAGCAGGCAAAAACCTCTTTGATCTTGGCCTCAGTAACTTACTCAACACGTCTCCAGAGGCAAGGGAAACAAAAGCAAAAATGAACTACTGGGACCTCATCAAAATAAAAAGCTTCTGCACAGTGAAGGAAACAATCAGCAAAACTTAAAGGCAACTGACAGAATGGGAGAAGATATTTGCAAATGACATATCAGATAAAGTGTTAGTATTCAACACCTATAAAGAACTTACCAAACTCAACATCCAAAATACACGAATAATGAAGCAACAGAAAGAGAAATCAAGGAATCAACCCCATTTACAATTGCACCAAAACTCACAAAATACCTATGAATAAACCTAGCCAAAGAGGTAAAAGATCTATACTCTGAAAACTATACAAAGCTTATGAAAGAAATTGAAGAAGACACAAAGAAATCAGAAAAACATTCCATGCTCATGGATTAGAAAAACAAATATTGTTAAACTGTTGATACTACTAAAAGCAATCTGCATATTCAATGCAATCCCTGTCAAAAAACCACCAGCATTCTTCACAGAGGTAGAGCAAACAATCCTACAATTGGTATGGAACCAAAACAAAACCCAAGTAGCCAAAGTAATGTTTAAAAAGAAAACCAAAGCTGGAGGCATAACAATTCCCGACTTCAAGCTGTATTACAAAGTTATAATCATCAAGACAGTATGCTACTGGCACAAAAACAGACAGATAAATCAGTGGAACAGAATAGAGAACCCAGAAATGGACCCACAAATGTAAGACCAAGTAATCTTTGACAAAGCAGGAAAGAATATCTAATGGAAAAAAGTTTCTTCAGCAAATAGTACTGGGAAAATTGTATAGTGACATGTAGAGAATGAAACTAGACCACTTTCTTAGACTATACACAAATATAAATTCAAAATGGATGAAAGACCTAAATATAAGACAGGAAACCATCAAAATCCTAGGGGAGAAAACAGTCAACAACTTCTTTGACCTCAGTCACAGCAACTTTTTACTTGACATGTCTCCTTAGGCAAGGGAAACAAAAGCAAAAATGAACTATTGGGACCTCATCAAGATAAAAATCTTCTGCACAGTGAAGGAAACAATCAGCAAAACTAAAATTCAACTGATGGAATGGGAGAAGATATTTGCAAATGACATATCTGATAAAGGGTTAGTGTCCAAAATGTATAAAGAACTTGCCAAAATCAACACCCGAAAAATAAATAATCCAGTAAAGAAATGGGCAAAAGACATGAATAGATAGTTTTCCATAGAAGACATCCAGATGGATAACCCACATGAGAAGATGTTCAACATCACTCATTATCAGGGAAACACAAATCAAAACCACAATGAGATACCACCTCATAACTGTCAGAATGCCTAAAGTTAAAAACTCAGGAAACAACAGATGTTGACAAGGATACAGAGAAAGGGGAGCCCTTTTGCACTGCTGATGGGAATACAAACTAGTGCAGTGACTCTGGAAAACGTATGGAGATTCCTAAAAAAAATTAAAAATAAAACTACCCTACGACCCAGGAAGTGCACTACTAGGTATTTATCCAAAGGATACAGAAGTGCTGATTTTAAGGGACACATGCACCTTGATGTTTGTAACAGCACTATTGACAATAGCCAAATTACGGAAAGAGCCCAAATGTCCAATGGATGAATGGGTAAAGAAGATGTTGTGTATATATACAATGGAATATTACTTGGCAGTAAAAAATAATAAAATCTTGTCATTTGTAACAACATAGATGGAACAGAGTGTGTTACGGTAAGTGAAGTAAGTCATTCAGAGAAAGGCAAATATATGCTTTCACTCATATGTGGAATTTAAAAATTGAAATGGATGACCATAGGGGAAGGGAGGGGAAAATAAGATACAAACAGTGAAGGAGGAAAACCATAAGAGACTCTTAAATACAGAGACCAAACTGTGAGTTGCTGGAGGGATATTGTGTGGGCGGATGGGCTAAATGGTTGATGGGCATTAGGGAGGGCACTTGGGATGCACAATGGGTGTTGTATGTAAGTGATGAATTACTAAATTCTACTCCTGAAACCATTATTACACTATATGTTAAATAACTTGGATTTACATAAAAACCAAAAAAAAAAAACCTCACACACACATAAACCAACTTGGATTTACATAACATTTTTTTAAACTTAAAAATTATACACACACACATACACACACACACACACACACACGCATATATATATATATATATATATATATATATATGGCCTCTCGGTGTCTCAGTTGGTTAAGCATCTGACTTCAGCTCAGGTCATGATCTTGTGGTTCATGGGTTCAAGCCCTGCATCAGGCTCTGTGCTGACAACTCAGAGCCTGGAGCATGCTTTGGAATCTGTGACTCCCCCTCTCTCTCTGTCCCCTCCCCAGCTCATGCTCTGTCTCTCAAAAAATAAACGTTAAAAATTTTTTTAAAGTGTGTGTGTATATATATATATATATATTTTTTTTTAATTTATATACTTTCCAAGGTATGTATACTTTCCAAGGTAGTTAATATATATATATATATATATATATATATATATATATATTTTAACTAACTACCTTGGAATCAATGTTAAAAAATAATCCTTGCTGTCTTTTTCTGGACAGAGAAGATATGGATGATTGATATTTTCATATCAGTGAATAAATATAGTAAATTACTACCTTTTTACTACATAGCAATGAGCTGCTTAAATAAAGGTAGTTTTAATTTTTAAAAATGGATATGGAAATTGATTAATTTAAACATATTATTTTAATAACTGTACTCAGATAGCTTTGAATTTATATTAAATTTCCATTGATATTATAACATAGCTCTTTGCAGAGTCTAATTAAATTTTTGAAATTACCTTTAGGATATTCATTTTATCTGCATTTAACATATGGGGTAATTTATCATCTGGACTAAGTTTACTAAACAGGTAATCAATGGAGCTATAATGAAAATTTATGTGGTATGACTGCCTAGTCTACCTCTTTCAACACTAAGATCTGTACATCCTGTACAAAGATGTACTGTCCTGGTATCATCACTGTTGCCAGACAATTCAGTTGCTACTGGACAAGTATCAGATCTTGGGAAGTCTATATCCTATATCAGGAAACTAGCTTATCTTGAGATGTGTTAAACCAATATACACCAATTACTTTTTATGACATATCATATGTCTTCTCTGTATTGGATCTCTTATTAAAATATAGTGTTAAATGTGAGCTATAGAGTCCAACCACTCATTCTCTCTCTCTTCTTTTCTTTTTTTTCTCATTAATTTTTTATTCTTTCAACATACATTCACTGAGCACCAACTAGCACCAGTGCATGAAACTGGGATAGAACTAAAGTAAAAAATAAAAATAAAAGAGTTTATATTTAACCTCAAGGAAGGCACAATTTGTTACTGGGGTATATAACCATGAAAATAAGTGGAAAAAAGCCTTTAGGTTCTATGATAGACTACTGTAGAACATATATAGAAGGTGCTCAAGAAGGAGGCATTTACCCAATCTTACTGAGGAAGCAGAGAGCAAGGCCAGGAAAGGATTCATCAGGAAGAAACACCTGAGATAAAGCTTGGAAGATGAAGAGGCATTTCTCAATAGAAAAGAGAGAAAACATTCTTGGAAGAGGAAACAACATGAGTAGAAGTATGGGAATGTCTATCATAACTGCAGAAATGCAACTAGCATGGTGGGTCAAGATAGAAAGGCAAAAGAGCACAGAGAGAAGAGACTGGAAAGGTAGAGATGTCAAATTATATATGGTCTTGATTTTATAAGGATAAGAAGTTTAGACTTGTGCTTTTGGCAAAAGGAAGTTATTGAAATATTTTAAGTAGGGCAAGAGGATGATTAGATTTTCTTTTTAGAACACAAACTAAGGCAGCAGTTTGGGAGATCTTTTAGAGTAAGTCAGGAATGGAGGGAGAGAGAACAGATAACAGATGATTGCAATGGGTCAGGAGAAGACAAGGGGCTGTAAAACTATAGCAATGAAGATAGGCAATGATGGATCTGTCCATGGGTTGTGGACACTAATGGAATGGGGAAGTCAATTATTATATCATAGCAACAATTATGCTTTTGTACCTGGTCTTTCTGACTTAGGAAAGTAAGTAATACTGGAAAATGACTAGGTTCTTGGAAAAGACAACTTTAATTGTTTATGATAGATGTTGTTAATAAACATTTACTATGTGTGCATGCTGATTTGCACTAAAAACAAAAGAAAAATTAAACACAGTTCTAGTCCTCAACAAACTGACATTCCATTAAATATATTCAGTAAGACATTGGATATAATTGTGTAATCCTCAGTACAGAAATTCCAACATATACATAATATCAGATGCCCTGTAAGTAGGTGAAGGTATTCATGAGAAACATGGAGGGTAAAATAGATGCCTATGGAAATACAACACTTAGTAATTATATAGGAAAACATAGAAGAAGGGTCAGAGATGAATAACCATAGGAGAGTGCGATAAAGAACAACACAAGGGAGAAAATTCAGGCTGGTAGGTTTGTACACCTAAGACTCTTTGAGCAACATGAAAACAAGCTGAGTCCAATAGGTGTGTAATCATACTGTTAGTCTGCAACTTTAGTGAAAGCAACTTCAGAGAATGTGTGGAGTGAGGTTGTATCGTATGGAATGCATGAGAGACAGGAAAGGGTAATGCATGAGTAGAGTCTATTCAGGTGAACTGTTCTTTGACTCTTATGGGACTTTACATAGAATATTCTGGAAAGGATGTAGTTTTCTTTTTCAACTATGAAAACAAACAAAAAACGCCACACAAATATCTGACCTAAATAAACTTTGAGACTAATATCTGAGAAAAAAAATTGCCAATGCTCTGTAGCCTAGCCCTAAAGATACTATGATAAAATTATTTTTAAGTGATCATTGGAAGAATAGATGAACACGATCAAAAGAATACCAGAAGCCACAAAATGATGCAGTTTTAAAAACATATCTAAGCCCAGTATAAATACAAAGCACTATTATGAACAAGGTTTCTGATTCTAAACATATAGTAATAAGTCAATTTATATTATTATGTAAATATTCTTTCTTTTAGCGTTGTAGCTACACTCATTTGATCAATAAAAATTTGTTAAATAGTATGATAACTACTTAGGATCACATAGAATAGCTAGCAAGACTTTAGGATTTTCTTGTAATTTTAGTTTAAATAGACATCTGTGGGGTTGTAGTATATGCCACAGAAACACATTTGCAAATGACTTGGACCCCTGACAGTCTATGAATTAAGTGGATTATTAACTAGTGTGCATTCCAGGCAACTGCTCTTTCTTGTGGGAAATGCATGTAATAGCATTCTTGTTTTTTATGTATAGATATCTGTGCAATTTCTTCATCCACGCTATTTTTTGAACCTATTGACAAGAAATGAGAGCAGAAATCCTTGATGAAATGGTTTAGTGAAATGGTTATAACATTATAGTATTTTTGGGGGACACTCTAGCATAGTATGACATACTTTCAAGAAAGAGTCTAGGAGCGCCTGGATGGCTCAGTCGGTTAAGCCTCTGACTTCAGCTCAGGTTAGGATCTCGTGTTTGTGGGTTCATGTCCAGTGTCAGGTTCTGAGCTGACTGCTGGGAGCCCAGAGCCTGCTTCAGATTCTGTGTGTGTGTGTCTCTTTCTGCCCCTACCACGCTTGTACTCTCTCTCTCTCTCTCTCTCTCAGCAATAAACATTTAAAAAAAATTTTAAAAAGAGTCCAAAGAATAAAGTTGGAGGACAGAAACAAAGTTTTGTTCATTTTTTTTTTCTTTCTTCCTTGAAAATTCAGACCAAAACCCTTAACAGGGGAAAGTGTGGCAGGGTTGGAACCAGAATTTCAAGAAGATAGTAGCCTAGTAGCACAGCAATGATTAGACAAGTGGTTGCACCACTGGGGAGTGGAAATAGCTCAGTGGAATCCAGACAGGACAGACAGCCTACAGCAGTGATCCACTGGGTTATAGGTGTTGATTACAAATAGGCAGCTGAGTCAATATTAAGTATACTGAAGACATTTTTCTCACTACAGAAGAAGGTACTTACAAATATGGAAAATGGAGAAACTAAAAATGGATAATTTGTTAACTTGGAATTATGAATATCAGTGTGAATTCAGAGTTTCCAATATATAATGATAGATATAAAAACAAGTAAAAATATAAACGCTGATTTTAGGTGTATATATACATTTCCAATTCCTTATTTTGCTTTCAGAATATCATTCTTCATTAAAAAGAACCAGGACTCCTTAAAGAAATGGATGATTCAAGGACTGAGGCAAGGAAAGGACTAGATATTTGGATATCAAAGCAAATAATAATAGCAACAGATTGTAGCTTAGTGAATAAAATAGTAATCCATAAATTTATAATAATATGGAATAAGTGAATAAATAAGCAAGAAAAAGAGAAAGCTGTTCCTGAGGGTGTAATGCCAACAAAGAAATTGGAAGATCACAATCTGGCAACCATAATAGTAATTGATTCTAGTAAAATGTTCACATGTTCTTAAAGTATCTGTCCACCAAATGTTTGTTAAATATAAAGGGAAATGTGGTGGGAAAACCAGTGAGGCAACATTTCATCAAGTAATTGAAACCAACATCACCTATAATAGGGCACAGCTAAATTATGTGCAGCCTATATGTAATAAGACACCATATCACTTCTGTGATATTCCTGTTAAAGTACATACATAGCCCAAATCTACTCATGAGGAAATATGAAAAAGATTCATATTAAGAGAAAAAAATAATTCCATGTGCATATTGCATAGGCAGTGTGTTAGGTAGTGAGTGTGGTTGGAGTGAAACAGGATAATTATGCAGATAATAATAATAAAGTCATAATAGTTGAAATTATTGGTAAATACATGTGGTTTCTTTATACTATTCTATTTGCTTTTGTGTAAATTTTTTTTTAGCCATGGACAATTTGTTTGATCTTTCTGAGCCAAGCACAATGGGACAAATGTTAATTAGATATATTCAGAGTCTGCTGTTTTCAGATATGTGATATTCTTATAATTGATTTTTGTTAATGATATTACTGAATTTAATAACTTGATGGCTTCTTTGTGTTAGAGAAGATAGCTATAGCAGATATGGGCTACTGGTCTGGATATAGGAAATTTTGTTCTGTCCTAGTGACCAACACAATGTACTATGCCAGGAGTCAAAGATGTGCACTCTAAAAACTAATTACATCGCAGCACCTCTACTGTTACTACTCTGGTCCAAGTCACCATCGCTTTTGCTTGAATTATTGTAATAGCAATTTAAAATTCCTTATGATCTTCCCCACACAAACAACTTACCTCACTTTTCACAATATGTTTTTGATATAGTTGGCAGTGGAATCAACTTAGAACAGAGGTGAAACTCCTTTGTTTAGAACACTATTGATTCCCCAATTAGCAAGAATGAAAGGATATTCCTACATGACCTTCAACCCTCAACATACAGGTAGCTTTCTGATGGTGTCTCTTAATATTCTCATTTTGCTTCCTCCAACTACATTGGCATTTTTGCCATTTTTTTAACACACAGGCAGGCTTCTGACCCATAGATTTGGCCCTCATTATTCTCTTTGCCTGAAATACTTTTCTATCTGATATTCTTATAGATCTTTCATTTTCTTTATCATGATTTAAATATTGCATTCCCAAACTATCCTATTTGAAATTGCTCCCTATCTCTTTTTAATGTAATTTAATTAACTACAGCACTTATTACCAACAACAGGGCATATTTTACTTGTTTATTATCTTTCTTCCTTTGGTATAATATAAGCTACATGGGGTCATGGATTTTTTTTTGTCCATTTTGTTCACTGCTCTATCTACAAGATCTGAAATACTTCTTGACACATGGTAAATAGGATGATTAGTTTCGTGTGTCGACTTGGCAAGGCTGTTACTGATGAGTGCTCAGTTATTTAATCAAAAAAATTGATAGCTTTGAAGGAATAGAAACTTTTTAACATACAAGTTACCAAAACTGACAAGAGGTAAACAGAAAATTTTAACAGCTCTATAAAAAAAAGCTCTATAAAAAAAATGTTGATTTTTTGTCAAAACCCTCATGAGAGAGAAAGCTCCAGGACTGAGTGGTTTCATCAGTAAATTATATTCTATATTTAATGAAGAATTAAAGCCAATACTACATTATCTTTTTTTAATACAATACTGGGAAAGCACTCTCTAACTTTTTTCTTTTACTTTTCTTTTTTTATTTCAAATTTTATTTGAATCTAGTTAGTTAACACATGGTAAAATTGGTTTCAGGTGTAGAATTTAGTGATTCATTACTTACATATAATACCTTGTGCATATCACAAGTGCCCTTTTTAATAATATCCATCACCCCTCTAGCCCATCCCCCACCAACTTCCTTCCATCAAGCCTCAATTTGTTCTCTATAGTCTCTATTTTAAATGGAGCAAGTATAATGACAAAGAGTTTTCCAAGAAAGAAAAGAACATTGAAGACTAATATCCACTATGAGCAATAGTGAAAACTCCCTTAATAACATATTTGCAAATTAAATCCAGCAATATGTTAAAAAAAGATAATATATTTGACCAAGTAGGCTTACCCTAAGATCTCAAAATTGATTTATCATTAGGATAGCAATCAATGTCACTCACCATAATAACAAAGCAAAGAGAACATTTATATGATTTATTCAGATGTAGAAAATTTAATTGACAAAATATTAATACTTATTTATGACAAAGTCTCTCAGCAAACCAGGGATACAAGTAAATATCCTCAATCTCTTAAATGGCATTTATAAAAAAAAAAAAAGGCTACATGCATCATACTTAAAGGTTTAATATTAAAAACTTTCTTCCAACACTTGAGAACAAATCAAGGGTGTTTACTTTCACCACTTCTATTCAATATGATAGCCAAGAGACTAGTCATTTCAATAAGGCTAGGTAAGCAGAAAAAGGCATAAAGGCATAAAGATCAAATGGAATATGTAAAATATTCTATTTACAGAAGAAATAATGTTTTACTGACAACACTTAAGAAATATACAAAGAACTAGGGGTGCCTGGGTGACTGAGTCAGTTAAGAATACGACTCTACATTTTAGCTTTTAGCTCAGGTCATGATCTCACAGTGAGTTTGAGCCTGGTGTCAGGCTCTGTGCTAACAGCTTAGAGCCTGCTTGGGATTCTGTCTCCTTTTCTCTACCCCTCTCCTGCTCACACACTCACTTTCTCTCTTTCAAAAAAAAAAACTTAAAAAAAGAAATATACAGAGAAGTAATAAATAAAATTAGACAAATTAATATACAAGACTGTATATTTAAATATTGGCAGCTAACAGTAAAAATAAATTCTAATTTTTTTATTTATCAAATTAATAAAAAATTATCAAAAATAAAAAATAGGTATATATTTAACAAAAGATATGCATATCATCTGCACTGAAAATAACGAAATATTGCTTAGAAAAATTAAGAAAATAAATACAGAAATTATGTACTGTGTTTATTGATTAGAAGACCCAATACTGTTACCATATAAATGATTCCCAAGTTCATCTATAGATTCAAACATTATAGAAATCACGATCCCAGGTGACTTTTGTTGACAAATTGGCAAGGTATTCTCAAAATTTATAGGGAAATGCAAAAGACCTTGACACATTAATTTATAAGAAAATGCAAATGACCTTGAATAGCCAAAAATAACCTTTAAAAAGAACAAAGCTGGAAGTCTTAACTCTCCTAATCTATAAAGCTATAGCAATCTTTGCTTTTTGATATTAAACAAACTCTAAAACTATTTAGTAGTATGACTCTGGGAAAGTCCCTTAAGATCCCTGAACTCAGTTTCCTTATCTGTAAAAGGGTATGCCGTAAGATAAGTAACTTAGGGCAATGTTGGTCCCATACTAAGTAAATAAACATATTTTAGTTGTATCAGAAAAAAGTTACTATTTGGGAGAAAAATCAAAGTACTGTGTAGAATAGTTTAGGTGATTATGGTTATGGATATAGATACAGATAATCATTTCTTATGTTTGTATTTCACTTTAGATTTTTTAAAGCAGTTTTATGGATGAAACTCTGGATTTTGAGGAGATATTTAAAATACACTTAGGAAATAAATATAAGGCACATTTAATAAATACAGAACTCTGATAAAGCTGTTTATATCATGGGTATTATGATATAATCTCATCACAGGGCAGTCATGAAATGCCTTACATTTATACTGAAAAACGTGCACTTCATTTTCTTGAATTCCTGGTCTCATCTAGCCCATGAAAACCTAATACATATTCTCATCCTCTTAATCTTCAATTGTTTTTACTATATATTTCCATTGTAGTCATAATCCCATATGTAATATTTGCTTTTTATGCCTTTCCCAATGCCAGGCAATATGTTCCTTGAGCCAGGCAATGCATCGTTTCATTGTTTTATCCCTGGCAAACTTCATATCTGGCACATAGGTGCTGGGGTAAATTTTTTACAGTTTCCATTAATCCACTGTTGATGTGATTATCACTTACAACTATATTCTCCAATATAGGTCTTTCCAACCTGGATGAGAAAATGCATGTTCAAATGAATAACCGGGAGGAACCAGGCACAAGGGTCAGAAAAATATGTTAGGTATTGTGGCTTACAGTCTTGACTTTTTATGAGCAACATGGACTATGTTGAAAACTACTATCAGAGGAACATAAGGTGGTTCTGGAGAAATCTATAACATGAAGTAGGAAGGCCTGAGGCTGCTTTTAATGGCCCTTCACTGCCATGATAATATCTAATTGCTAGGAGAGATGGAAGACAAAATGATAAAACTGCTCAAAATACTTTATTTTTGCATTGAGTCATGGTGGTCAGATTTACAGCATTTAGATTAGGAACTTCTAATTATTATTTCAGAATAGATTATTTCAGAAGGTGAGATTTGGTTTAGTCATGGGATTGCTCTGCCTACCTCACATGTTACAAGGGATCATGCATGTGAATATACTTTTAAAATTATTTAAAGTTATATAATTACAAATGAAGGTTAGTTTGAATAGTTGCACAACTCATAAAACATTTTCTTGAATAGCTGTACAATATCAGGAAGATTAGACAAGTGGTCCAGCTAACCTGGTGTCTGTGTTTTTGACAATGGCCCCAGGGGATATTAGGTAAGAATATGTTGTAGTTTCTCCACATGACATTAAGCTCATAAGCTTAAGAATGTTCACAACATATTTTGCTCATAACTATCATCTTTTAAATAGTAAAACAGGCTATATTCTTCTCCTTTAAATACATTAGAAATTTAAATGATTATTAAACTTGTTTCTAGAGCAGTTTACAGTTTCAATATACTGTTTTGATGATTAATTTCTCTTCCTCCTCGATTTAAAAGAAAAAGAAGAATAATACAATTTCAAAGGCCTTAGATATATGAATAATCACTCACTTTAGTTCACTGACACAATAAGCCACAGAATTTTATTGTATGGATCATTGACATGGCCAATGATACTTTCTCCTGTGGAGCTATTGTGATCCATCTTGTCGATGGCAGCTTTCCCATTTTAAAAGTAATGCCCTCTATGTGGTCGCTGATCCAGAAAATGTCTCAAAGAACAATAGGAACCATGGATTGATTCTGACTTTTTTATTCCATTGTGATCATCAGAAGCTTCTAAAAGTCAACTCATTCTATTAGAATTTCATGTAGTCCATAATAGATATGTATTTGAACTAGTCCTGTTCAAAACTCATATTATTCAGCTTTTCCTTAAATGCACATAACAAAGTAAATAGACAGTAATTGGTATATAACATACAAATATTTAATTTGGAAACTCAATTCTCAAGATTAAAATATCAACACTAACAGCTAAAAGAAATAAGCCAATGTTTCTCAACTTATATCAACTATAAAATTATCTACACTAGTTGTCATACTAATAATTTGCACTGAGTTTGGAAAATTTGCATCTGTAGTTTACCAGAACAGCAGCAGCACCTGGAAATTTGTTAAAGTTTAATTTTTTGGGCCCCATCCTAAGATCTACTAATTCAGAAACCCTGATTGTGGGGCCCATCAACATATGCTTTAACAAGGTCTCCAGGTGGCTCTGCTGAATTCCCACTCCATCCATATGCAAACCAAGTTTAGATTGGCATGAATCAGCAGTCTCTGCTAAAATAGTTATCTTTAGTGGAAAGATATGGTTGGAAGCATACTACAATGATTCTGTAGCAATCTTTAAAAGCCAATCATAAAATGCATTGATTAGTCAAACAATGAAAGAAAATTTTCTATATTATTATTTTCCTACTGGCAAATCTGATCTTTAGCTTCAACTCATCTTTCTCATTCCTCAGTGATTATCCAACATCATTCTGCCTAGTTCTACCTGTATACATATAGTTTGTTAGTTTCCTATATTTACACTTTGGTGGACACATAATACTGTGAGAATACTGTGTCAAATTATATAATAGAATATTTTTCATCACTGTATCTTGAGCCCCCATCTGTATTTACTTTACTTATTTCCTATAAGCTGCTAATTTTCCAGGTTCTTCAGTTATGAGATTCTATTAAGCTTTACCTCTTCTCCATCATGATATGTTTTGGAACCTTCCTTTCCACTAAATCAAACTGGTCTTATGTCATATTCCCTCTGCATTCTAGAAAGAGATCAACTAATTTAAATTAATATGTTAATGGATGATAAATTTCAATGTATTAATCCAAAGTAACAAAATCTATACTTTGGCACTTGCCATTACCTCATATCAGCACACTTTACAAATATTGTAAAGACCTTTAAAAGACACATGGCTAGGCACTAACATTCAATCATAACACATACATAACTTTATCCTGTTTTCACTCATCCAGTAAGTATATATTGCAAGTATTGTGTCCTAGTCTTCAGAATTTAAAGACTCTAGGGCCCAAATAATTTTATGGTCATATAAAGGAAAGAAAATGTCACTCTCCTTGTGATCAGACAAGTGTTGTGTTGCATATGTTCCTAAGTAAATCGAAAATAATCTTCAATATATGCAAAGCTTTGGTTAGTCACATTAAGCAGGATCAAACAGTTAACTTCAAAAAGAGACTTTGGAAGGGAATAGGAAAACAAATACTGGGTCATCCCATCTCTCAAAATACCATCACATTAATTGCCAAATTTATGGCTCATGATTACCTGCACATTCTCCGAGACACAGCTCATAAGCATTGTGTTGTCATTGATGAAAACACCACCTCAAACCTGTTTCACAATCAGTACTGAACTGGGATTCTATGGAATCATATCAATTCTAGGAAAAGTAAATATTTTAGTTAATGAGCAGAAATTAATTAACAAATGGATAAAACTTGCAAGGGAGTAAATCTTACATCCTTTGATATTATTTTTAAAAATGAGCTGTTATCAATAGTTTCTGAAAATTTTTAAATAAAATTGTGTAATTTGATGATTTAATTTTTCTAGTAATTATCAAAAATATCAGAGACAGATGCAGTGGAAGGCAGCATAGTAGTAGGACCCTGAGCTCACCTCCTCCCATGGGCACATGAAGACAAAAATTACATGTAATGCAACTCAATGACAATGACCTAAAAGACTAAGCATATTTTCTACAGTTAAAGACATAAAGAGAAGACCACATCAAGAAGGATAGAAGGGGAAGAGATAATTGAGAGTCAAACCTGGACATGGCGACCCACATACTGGAGTGATAATGCAGGTGTGGAGGAGAAAAGGGATCAATCCCCACATCAGGATCAACTCTGGTGCTAGAGACGTGCACAAAAAGATGAGCTCCATAACACCTGGCTTTGAAAACCCGTGGGACTTAACCCTTAAAAGGCCAGTGACCATTATTACTTGGTCTAAGACTCAGCAAGAAACAACAGTTTGAAAAACACCTATATGAAGATTTGTTGTCTAGTTTTAGGACATTTGCGGGAGGAGTAGGAATTTGCAGGAGCTTTCTCCAGAAATGGAATGCTAACAGGTGTGACTTTTTTGCCTTCTTTCAAACCTACATGACTAGATATTTGCAGAAGTCAGTTCTGACATCATCTATCTATCTTGCTGTTAACACTACTGTATCTATCCTAGTGTTCCCTTACAGACACACTCCACCCCACCCACTTGTCCTGTGAGGTGCCTTTCCAAAGTGATGCTTCCCTGCCACACCAAGCTGGCATCCTCAGTCACGTCTAGCATCCTCCTAAAGAAACTAACACCTTGTCATATCTGGAAGGCAGCTCCAACTGGGATAAGTGCTCCTCCAGAGCAGCTCTTGCCTCAGAGAAAGGGGTAGTTAGCCTCACCCACAAGAAGCTACAGCTAGGCCTCTCAAACAGGTGCATATGGGACCAGCCTTGCCCACCAGCATACCTGCAGCAGTTCCAGCCAAGCCCCAACAGGAAGGAAATGCAGCCCATAGAGGGAGCATCCTGGAGTTCCTGGTTCTAGTGACCATGAGGAATTGTTCTACTGAGTGCCACAGATGTCTTACATATACGACCACTATTTTCAAGACCAGGAGACATAGCTGACTTACCTAATACATAGAAATACAGAATCAGAAAAAATGAGGAGACTGAGAAGTGTGTTCCAAATGAAAGTACAAGACAATATTACAGAAAAAGAGCTAAACAAAATGGAGATAAGTAATCTGCCTGATAAATAATTCAAAGCAATGATTATAAAGATGCTTATTAGACTTGAGAGAAGAATGGATGAACCCAGCTAAACCTTCAACAAAGATATAGAAAATATTAAAAAGAATCAATATGAGCTAAAAAAAAATAACTGAACTAAAAAATACACTAGAAGGAGTCAACATTAGAGTCGATAATTCAGAAGAAAAGATAAACAACTTAGAAGATAATAGTGAACAGCAACCAAGCACAGCAAAAATAAAAGTAAATAAAATTTAGGATAGATTAAGGGACCTCAGAGACAACATCAATGTACTAACATTTGCATTATAGGGGTCCCAGAAGGAGAAGAGTGAGAGGAAGTGGCAGAAAATGTATTTGAAGAAAAAATAACTGAAAATTTCCCTAACCTGGAGAACAAAATAGACATCCAGATCCAGGAAGCATATAGAGCCCCAAACATGATGATTCCAAGGAGCTCCATATCAAGACATATAATAATTAAAATGTCAAAAATTAAAAATGGAGAATCTTAAAAGCCACAGGAGAAAAGCAAACAGTTATAGGTAACAGATTACACATTAGCCATCAGCTGATTTTTTTCCGGTGGAAACTTTGCAGGTCAGAAAGGAATGTCATGGAATACTCAAAGTGCTGAGATGAAGAAAACTACAACCAGTAATACTTTACTTAACAAAGTTATTATTCAGAATTAAAGGAGAGATAAACAGTTCTCCAGACAAACAAAAGTTATAGGTGTTCATCACCACAACCAGCCTTCCAAGAAATGTTAAAGAGACTTCTTTAAGTGAAAAAAGGGGCCATAATGAGAAGAAAATTATGGAACTGAAAAATTCCACAGGTACAAGCAAACACAGAATAAAAGGAGTAGATCAATTACATATAAAGCTGGTATAAAGGTGAACACATGAAAGTAGTAAAATCAATTATATCTAAAAAGTCAAGAAATACACAAAACGTTTTAAATGTAAAATATGACATTGTATACATAAAATGTGGCGGTAGTAATAAAATGCAGAGCTTTTAGAGTGTACTTAAACTTAGGTGACCCTCAACAATACAGATTGCTACATACACAGAATGTTATATATGAACCTCATGAGAACCACAAACCAAATACCTATAATTAGTACACAAATGTAAAGAGAAATAAATCCAAGCATAACACTAAAGAAAGTCAAGAAGTCATAAGGAAAGAGAGCAAGAGAAGGAGAAAGGAAAAGAGAAGAACTATAGAAACAACAAGAAGGCAATTAACAAAATGGCAATAAGTACATACCTATTTATTTATTTATTTATTTATTTATTTATGTGTGTATGTATGTATGTATGTATGTATTTATTTATATTTTAGAGAGAGAGAACATGAACAGGGGAGATGGACAGAGGAAGAGAAAGACAATCTTAAGCAGGCTCCTTGTTGAAAATGGAGCCCAAAGTGGGGCTTGATCCCATGACCCTGAGATCATGACCTGAGCTGAAATTGAGTGGGATGCTCAAAAAACTGAGTCATCCAGATGCCCAAAATTAATAATTACTTTAAATGTAAGAACATTAAATGCTCCAATCAAAAGAGTGTAGGATGACTGAATGGATATAAAAACAAAACCCATCTATATTTTGCTTAAAAAAGATTCACTTTAGACCTAGAGACATACAGACTAAAAGTGCAAAGATGGAAGAAGATTTTCCATCTAAATGGTGGCTAAATAAATAAATAAATAAAATACCTGGGGTAGCAGTATTTATATCTGACATAATATACTTTAAAACAGACTTTAGTAAGAGACAAGGGCAGTACATAATGCTAAAAAGATTAATCCAAAGGTTATAATAATTATTAATTCTTATGCACCCAACATAGAAGCACCTAAATACATGAAGTAGACAGAAAGGGGAAATTCACAGTAATATATTAATGGTAGGAGACTTTAATTCTCACTTACATCAATGGATAGATCACCTACACAGAAAATAAATAAGAAAACAGTGGCTTTGTACAGTTATTCTTTCGAAAATATTCAAAAAAAAATAGAAGGAATGCTTCCACATTTATTCTATAAAGACAACATTACACTTATACCAAAACCAGACAAAGACAACACACAAAAAATTAGAGACCAATATCCCTGGCAAAAATAGATTGAAAAATCCTCAACAAAATATTGGCAAACTGGATTCAATAATACATTAAAAGATCATACACCCTGATTAAATGGGATTTATTCCAGGGATGCACAAATAATATAACATCCACAAGTAGATCAACATGATACACTACATTAACAAAATGAAAAATAAAACAATATAATCTTCTCGATAGATGCAGAAAAACATTTTACAAAATTTAACAACCATTCATGATAACAAATCACAACAAAATGAGTACAAAAGAAACATACCTCAGCATAATAAAGGCCATATATGACAAACTCACAGCTACTTTATTGTCAGTGGTGAAAATCTGAAAGCTTTTCCTTTAAAGTCAGGAACAAGATAAGGATGTCCACGCTCACCACCTTTATTCAATAAAGGAATGGAAATCCTGGAAACAACGATCAGACAGAGAGAGAAGGAGAGAGGGAGAGGAAAAAAAGAAATAAAAGCCATCAAAATTGGTAAGGGAGAGAAAAAGTTAACTTTTCGGAGATGGTATGATATAGAAAAACCTAGACTCCACCAGAAAAGCTATTAGAACTAATAAATGACTTTAGTAAAGTTTCAGTATGCAAAATCAATATAATCTGTTGTGTATCTATACATCACTAATGAAAACACAGAAAGAGAAATTAAGAAAACAATTCCATTTGCAACAGAATAAAACCCTAGAAATAAACCCACAATTATATGTTTAATTAATCTTCAACAAACCAAGAAAGAATATGCAATGGGTAAGGGACAGTTTCTTCGACAAATGGTGTTGGGTAAACTGATCAGTTACATGCAAAAGAATGAAACTGGACCAGTTTCTTTCATCATAAATGAATGTGAGTTCAAAATGGATTAAAGATCTAAATGTGAGATCTAAAACTGTAAGAATCCTAAAAGAGAGCACAGGCAGTAATGTTTGTGACATCGGTCATAGCCACTTTTTTCTACATATGTCTTCTGAGGCACGGGAGGTGAAAGCAAAAATAATCTATTGGAACTACATCAAAATTAAAATTTCCGCACCAGAAAGGAAATAAAATTAAAAGGGAACCTACGGAATGAGAGAAGATATTTGTAAATAACATATCTGATAAAGGTTAGTGCCCAAAATATATAAAGAACTGATACAACTTAACACCCAAAAGATAAGTAATCTAATTAAAAATGGGCAGAAGACATGAACAGACATTTCTCCAAAGAGGACATACAGATAGTCAACAGACACATGAAAAGATTCTCAACCTCACTTATTATCAGGAAAATGCAAAGCAAAACTATAATGAGATACAATGAGACTTCACACCTGTCAAGCTGTCAAAAGTCAAAAAGTCCATAAATCGGGAAAGCTGGCTGGGTCAGTCAGTAAAGCAAGTGACTCTTGATCTTGGGGTTATAAGTCTGAGCCCCGTGTTGGGTGTAGAGATTACTTTAAAATTAAAAAAAACCCTGACAAATAACACCAGAAACAACAAATATTGGTCAAAATACACTGTTGGTAGAAATGCAAACTGATGCACCCACTGCAGAAAACAGTAAAAATAGAACTACCCTACAATCCAACAGTGACACTACTTTGTATTTACACACACACACACACACACACACACACACACACACATATGCATACACACACACACACAATCACAAAAACTCTGATACAAAGGGATACAATGCACCCCTATGTTTATAGCAGCATTATTTACAATAGCCAAGATATGGAAGCAGCCCAAGTTTCCATCAATAAATAAATGTATAAAGAAGTGGTATAGATAAATAGATGATAGATAGATAGATAGATAGATAAATAGATAGATAGATAGATGACAGATAAATAATGGAATATTATCCAGCCATGGAAAGAATTAAATCTTGCCATTTGCAATGACATGGATGGTGCTAAAGAATATAATGACAAGCAAAATAAGTCAGATTCTATATGACTATATATAAGTCATATATATATGTCTATAAATAAGACAAATTCTATATGATTCCACTCATATGTACAATTTAAGAAACAACACATCTGCAAAGGAAAAACAGGGAGAGACAAACCAAGAAACAGAGTCTTGACTATAGAGAACAAATTGATGATTACCAGGGGGGAGGTGGGGGGTGGGGAGGATGGGTGAAATAGGTGATGGGGATTAAGAAGTATACTTTTCATGATGAGCACTAGGGGATGTATGAAATTATTAAATCACTATTTGTGCACCTGAAACCAATATAACACTGTATGTTAACTGTATCAGAAATAAATTTTAAAAAGGAAACAATCTCATTTGCAACTGCATTAGCATGACTAAATAATACTATAGGAGTAAATTTAAGCAATGTGGTGAAAGTCCTAAACTCTGAAAACTATAAGACACTATGAAAGAAATTGAAGATGACAAAAGTAAGTGGAAAAACATAATATGCTCATGGATTGCAATAATTAATATAGTTAAAGTGTCCATACTACCTGAAACAGTCTAAGATTCAATGCAATCTCTATTTAAAAAAATAGAATTATTATAGAAATGGAATAATCTGAAAATTTCATGCAATCACTGAAGACCTTGAATAGTGAAAACAATTTTTAAAAAGAAGAATTAAAGCTGGAGGTACCATAATTCCAGATTTAAAGATACACTGCACATCTATACTTATTGAAACAATACGGTACTGGCACAAAACATTGACATATAGATCAATGGAACAGAATGGAGAGCCCAGGAATAAACCCACATTGAATTGATCAATTAATCTATGATAAAGAAGGCAAGAATATACTATGGGAGAAAATATAGTCTCTTCAATAAATGGTGTTGGGAAAACTGGACACCTACATGCAAAAGAATAAATTTGGACTACTTTCTTACACTGTATACAAAAATAAACTCAAAATGGGTTAAAGATCTAAATGTAGGACCTGAAACCATGAAAATCCTGAAAGAAAATAGGTGATATACTCTTAGGCATCAGCCTTAGCAATATTGTTTTAGAACTCATACAACTCAACATAGAAAAATAAATAATCCAATTAAAAATAGGTAGAGGGACTGAATAGACATTTTTCCAAAGACTACCTACAGATGGCCAACAGACATGTGAAAAGATGTTCTTCATCACTAATCATGACAGAAATGCTAATCAAAACCACAATGAGATATCACCTCACACCAGTTAAAATCGCTAGTATCAAGAAGATAAGAAATAATAAGTGTTAGCAACAATATGGAGAAAAGGAAACCCTCAGGCACTGCTGATGGGAATGTAAACGTGCAACTACTATGGAAAACATTACGGGAGGTTTTCAAAAAATTATAAATAGCAACACCACATGACCCAGTAATTCTACTTCTGAGTATTTATCCAAAACACTAAATTTGAAACAAAACACTAATTTGAAAATATATATGTACCTAATCATCCATTGATAGATGAATGGATAAAGAACTTGTGCCATATACACAACTGAATGTTACTCAGCCTTAAAAAAAGAATGAAATCTTGCTATTCACAAAAACATACATGAACCTAACAGGTATTATGCTAAATGAGATAAGTCAGACCGAGAAAGACAAATACCATATGATATCACTTATATGTGTAATCTAGAAAAGAAAAAAAAACAACAAATGAGAATAACAAACCAACAAGAATAATAACAAAATGGAAACAGACTCATAAATACAGAGAAGAAATTGGAGGTTACCAGAGGGGGAAAGAGTGAGGGGATGGGTGAAATAGGTGAAGGAAATTAAGAGGTACAAAGTTCCAGTTATAAAATAAATATGTCACAGGGATGGAAAGTACAACATAGGAAATATGGTACATAATTTTTCAGTAATGGCAGATGGTTACAACACCTATCATGGTGAGTATTTCATAATGTATGCAATTGTCCAATCACTATATTGTAATTCTGAAACTAACATATTACATGTCAACTATACTTCAGTTAAAAAAATCAGAGATAAACAATATGCAATAAGGAAATTTCAAAAAGAATACTGTCATACTTTGGCATATATAGTGTTCATAATTTGTAATTTAGCTTTTTGAGTATAATATTGACAATATTTCATGACATTTTGTAGTTTTTTTCAACTATAGACACAAGATTCACCAGTTAATAACATTGTAACAGTAAATGTAAGAGAAAAACAACTAACAATTCACAAATTTAAATGAGGACTTAAAATTTAAATGAGGGTTATTTAAGAAAAAGTCAAAACAGTCAAAAAGGTAGTCGTGAATTGTATGGGTATAGATGAAACAACTTTTATGAAATCAGAGGTGTGCAAGCCCCTTTGTTCTTATGATATTTTACTATTGACCACATATAATACAGAGTAGAATTGGGTAATTTCAGAACCATGTATATTATTCAGCCACTATTTATCTTATCTTTCTAAAGTCAAAATACTATTGAGGGCTTCAGCTTCAGGACTACTAATTTCCTCAAACACAGTGATGAGAAAGAGACTCAGTTTTGTCCTGAATCCCTACTATCTCCACCTTTTATGTTTATAGACAAGAAATAATCTGGAGTTTTGTTTAGTTATTTCATTTTATGTCACTAAAAAAATACTCTTATGGTCTTAAAGGGAAAAAAAAGATGCATGAAACCTGTTTATAACAATTTCATTTGAATCAAAATCTTTCTTGGTATAACCATGTATACTAACATGGGGAGATATCTTGAATATGTTAAGTAAATGTGAAAGACAACATTGAGTGCTTTTCAAATATCCAGCATATTGAGTTCATGTTTTAGCCTCCTTTATAGTAAGTTTTCAGTGATATGGCTCTGTCTGGCCAATGCATTGTTAAGCGATTGATGTATGTCACCCCTGAGCAGAGATAGGTAAAAACTGGAATGCCTGTTAGGTATTTCTTATGCTCTAGTGCAATGAGACTATGTGTTCCAGATGGACAAACTAAAAAAAGGAAAAAAAAAAAGGAAGAACCCCAGCTAAATCACATCAAATTGTAACATAATTGAGAAATAAACATATGGTGCTAAATCATTTCTCAGTGTGTGTGTCTTGCAAAAGTTAGTACAAGTTATTCTTATAGATATTAAAATGGATTAATCAATTCATGGATGAGTATTTGGCGTTTGCATGTATTTTGTATAGTAGAATGTCTAGAAATGGTCTTAAATTATAAATTTAAGCCTGTCAACAGTAATGAACACTTGCTTGTGAAAAGCTAGGGATTAAGAATGGATATCAATGAAGGGTAGATAAAAATGAAGATGACAGATTTTCATTTTCAACTTCATACAAATTAATAAATTATATTTGGTTTTACAATAAGTACACATATATAAATATATATATGTATGTATATACCTATGTATCTATAGTATCTCCTATCTTAACAGAGTTTCCTACCACCAATTTTATAATAAAGACACATTTGTCACGCAACTACATTGTATACTTCAGATGTGAGAAATTAGGACCTTTCTGGTATAAGAAGTCTAAGCAGAATTAAATAATGATTAAACTCTGTGATATCTACAAATAACAGAATAAACCTAATCAAGAAACAGAATTCTGAAACATTGGAAAAAAATAGTCTGGACGATTCGTAGAAAATTAGAATACTGCAATGTAGAGAATTCAAAGAGAATGTACATTTTCTGAGACAAAGTTTTCCAAAAATGTAAACCAGACTAACAGCAGTGAATGACTTTTGCTTAAATACTTCAACATATAAATGATATAGTTGACAATATGTTTTATATTTTATATTCCTGAAATTCAAGTTTTGAAAATTTCTTTTAAAAATGTGAAGCAAAGATGAAAGTGCATACATAATAGTCTAGGACAAAAAATGAAATGGACTTGCTCCACCTTTCTACTTGATAAATTCCCAAAATTCATGGTTGGGAAGGTGGATGGGCTCAGTTGCTTTTCTTAGTATTGTGGCTCACAGAACTTTTGTGGAGAGAAGCAGGGCATTTATAAAAGTTCAAATCTCCTTAAGGAGCACTTACATGCCAACATACAGATGGGCTTTTCCTTTCATTATGTTTCAAAATATGTTGTCATTTTCTGCCATGCACCTTTGCCAATGATATCTTCACTTCATTTTAAAGATTTGCTACTTTGCATCACCTAATTAAAAAAATATATTTTTGACATTTTTTTAAGTTTATTTACTTAGAGAGAGAGAGAGAAAGTAGGGAAGGGGCAGTGAGAGAGAGAGTGAGAGAGAGAGAATCCCAAGTGGGGGTCCACACTGTCAGTACAGAGCCCAATGCAGGGCTCAAATTCATGAACCATGAGATAATGACCTGAGCAGAAGTTGGATGTCTAATGGACTGAGCCACCCACATGCCCCCCAAAATATATATTTGACTTTTAATAAATGATCACTTAACTAAAAAATATATAAAATAAGAAATAATTTCAGGGATGTCTGGGTGGCTCAGTGGGTTGAGCACCCAATTCTTGATTTGGGCTCATGTAATGATCTCTAGCCATGAATCAGGCTCCATACTGAGCATGGAGCTTGTTTGGGATTCTCTCTCTACTTCAATTTCTGCCCCTCCCCCACTCATCCTCTCTCTCTCTCTCTCTCTCTCTCTCTCTCTCTTTAAAAGTAAACATTAAAAAAAAGCAATTTCAACTCAAAAATAAAATCCTAAGATAAATAAAATTCTGCTTTCACAAATTGTACCAGGAAACTTTGTTTTTTGTTTTTGTTTGTTTGTTTGTTTTTATTGTCAAGTTAACTCACATATAGTGTAGTTTCAGCTTCAGGAGTAGATTCCCATGATTCATCACTTACATACAACACCCAGTGCTCATCCCAACAAGTACCCTCCTCAATGCCCATCACCCATATTCCCCATCCCCCAAACCCTCACCCTTATCAACCCTCAGTTTGTTCTCTATATTTAAGAGTCTCTTTGGTTTGCTTCCCTCTCTGTTTTTATCTTATTTTTTCCTCCCTTTCCCTATGGTTATCTATTAAGTTTCTAAAATTCCACATATGAGTAAAATCATATGATATCTGTCTTTCTATGACTGACTTATTTTGCTTAGCATAGTACCCTCCAGTTCCATCCATGTTGTTGCAAATGGCAACATTTCATTCTTTTCCATCACCAAATATTCCATATATATATGAATGGATATGAATTCCATATATATATGAATGGATGAATGGATAAAGAAGATATGGTGTATATATATACATATATATGGAATTCCATATCTTCTTTATCCATTCATCAGTCGATGGGCATTTGGGCTCTTTCCATAATTTGGCTATTGCTGATAGCACTGCTATAAACATTGGTGTACATGCGCTCTTCAAATCAGCATTCCTGTATCCTTTGGATAAATTGCTAGTAATGAAATTACTGGGTTGAAGAGTAATTCTATTTTTTAATTTTTGAGGAACATTCATACTATTTTCTAGAGTATCTGCATCAGTTTGTTTTCTCATTAACAGATCAAGAGGGTTCCCCTTTTCCACATCCATGCCAACATCTGTTTTTCCTGAATTGTTAATTTTAGCCACTCTGCCCAGTATGAGGTGGTATCTCAAAGTGATTTTGATTTGTATTTTCCTAATGATGAATGATGTTGAGCATCTTTTCATGTGTCTGGATATATGGATGTCTTCTTTGGAAAAGTGTCTATTCATGGCTTCTCCTAATTTCTTCACTGGGTTATTTTTAAGGGGTTGTTGAGTTTGATAAGTTCTTTATAGATTTTTGATACTAATCCTTTTCTGATATGTCATTTGCAAAGATCTTCCCCCATTCTGTCGTTTGCCTTTTAGTTTTGTTGATTGTTTCCTTTACTGTGCAGAAGATTTTTATCTTGAGGTCTCAATTGTTCATTTTTGCTTTTATTTCCCTTGCCTCCAAAGACATGTCAAGTAAAAGAAATTGCTGAGACAAGGTCAAAGAGGTTGCTGCCTGTTTTCTCCTGTAGGATTTTGATTATTTCCTGTCTCACATTTAGGTCTTTCATTCATTTTCAGTTTATTTTTGTGTATGGTGTAAAAAAGTGATCCAGTTCCATTCTTCTGCATGTTGCTGTCTAGTTCTCCCAGCATCATTTGCTAAAGAGACTGTCTTTTTTCCACTGGATACTCTTTCCTGCTTTGTCAAAGATTAGTTGGCCATATATTTGTTGGTCCACTTCTGGGTTGTCTATTCTATTCCATTGGTTTATGTGCCTGTTTTTGTGCCAATACCATACTGTCTTGATGATTAAAGTTTTGTAATACAGTCTAAAGTCCAGGATTGTGATGACTCCATCTTTGGTTTTCTTTTTCAACATCATTTTGGCTATTTGGGGTCTTTTCTGGTTCCATACAAATTTTAGGGTTGTTTCTTCTAGCTCTGTGAAGAATTCTGGTGCTATTTTGCTTGGGATTGCATTGAATATGTAGATTGCTTTGGGTGATATCAACATTTTAACAATATTTGTTCTTCTGATCCACAAGCATGGAATTATTTTTTCCATTTCTTTGTGTCTCCTCCAATTTCTTTCATAAGCTTTCTATAGTTTTCAGTGTACAGATCTTTTACCTCCTTGGTTAGGTTAATGTCTAGGTATTTGGTTCTTGTTGCAATTGTAAATGGGATTGATTCCTTGATTTCTGTTTCTGTTGTATAGAAATACAACCAATTTATGTACATTGATTTCATATCCTGAAAATTTGCTGAATTTATATATCAACTCTAGCAGTTTTTTGGTGGGTTTTTTCAGGTTTTCCATGTGGAGTATTATGTCATCTGTGAAGAGTGAAAGTTTGACTTCTTCTTTGCCAATTTGGATGCATTTTATTTCATTTTGTTGTCTGATTGCTAAGGCTAGGACTTCCAACACTGTGTTAAACAACAGTGGTGAGAGTGGCCACCCTGTCATGTTCCTGATCTCAGGGGGAAAGTTACCACTTTTTCCCCATTGAGCATGATATTAGCTGTGGATATTTTGCATATGGCTTTTATGACGTTAAGCTATGTTCCTTCTATCCTGACTTTCTTGAGGGTTCTTATTAAGAAAGGATGCTGTGTTTTGTCAAATGCTTCTTCTGCATCTATTGACAGGATCATATGCTACTGATCCTTCTATTAATATGATGTATCACATTGATTTATTTGTGAATATGGAACCAGCCCTGTAGCCCAGGAATGAATCCCACTTGATCATGGTGAATAATTCTTCTAATATACTGTTGGATTCAATTTGCTAGTATCTTTTTGAGAATTTTTCCATTCATTTTCATCAGGGATTTTGGCCTGTAATTCTTCTTTTTAGTGGGGTTTTTTTCTGGTTTGGGAATCAAAGTAATTTGGATTCATAAAATGAGTCTGGAAGCTTTCCTTCCATTTATAGTTTTTGCAACAGCTTGAGAAGAATAGGTATTAACTGCTTTAAATATCTACTAGAATTCCCCTGGAAAGTCATCTGGCTCAGGAGTCTTATTTGTTGGGAGACTTTTGATAACTGATTCAATTTCTTCACTGGTTATGGGTCTGTTCAAATTTTCTATTACTTCCCATTAAGTTTTGGTAGTGTGTGAATGTGTAGGAATTTGCCCATTTCTTCAGACTGTCCAGTTTGTTGGCATATAATTTTCATAGTATTCTTTAATAATGCTTATATTTCTATGGTATTGGTTGTGATCTCTCCTCTTTCATTCATGATTTTATCGATTTGGGTTCTGTTTCTTTTTGAAAAGTCTGGCTAGGGGTTTATCAATTTTGTTCATTCTTTGAAAAAAAAAAAACAGCTGTTAGATTCATTGACCTGTTCTACTCTTGTTTTGGATTCTATATTGTTTATTTCCACTCTAATCTTTCTTATGTCTTTTATTCTGCTGGCTTTGGGCTTTCTTTGCTGCTTCCTTTCTAGTTGTTTTGGTGTGAAGTTAGGTTCTTTATTTGGGACCTTTCTTGCTTCTTGAGATAGGTCTGAATTGCAATGTACTTTCCTCTTAGTACTGCCTTTGCTGCATCCCAAACATCCCAAAGGACTGTTATGTTTTCATTTTCATTTGCTTCCATATAGTTTTTTAATTTCTTCTTTCATTTCTTGGTTGACCCATTCATTTTTTAGTAGGATGTTCATTAACCTCCATGTATTTGTAGGCTTTCCAATTTTTTTTCTTGCCATTGATTTCAAATTTAACCACCTTGTGATTTCAAAATATGCATGGTATGATCTCAATACTTTTATATTTGTTGAGGGCTATTTTGTGACCTAGTATGTAATCTATTTTGGAGAATGTTCTATGTGCACTTGAGAAGAATGTGTATTCTGCTGCTTTGGGATTAAAAGTTCTGAATATATTTGTTAGTCCATCTGATCCCATGTATCTTTCAGAGCCATTGTTTCCTTATTGATTTTCTGCCTAGATGATGTGGAGTATTAAAGTTCCCTATAAGAGGGCAGAAGATGGTGGCATAGGAGGACACTGGGCTCAGTGCGCATCCTGCTGATCACTTAGATTCCACCTACACCTCCCTAAAGAACCCAGAAAACCACCACTAGCAGAACGGAGTCTCTGGAGCCAAGCGTAGATGAGAGGCCCGTGGAAGAGGGTAGGAAGGGCGGAGAGGTGGTTCGTGCTGCACGGACTGGCAGGAGGGAGCCTGGGTGGAGGGGCAGCCCACCGGCCAAGCAGAGCCCCCGAGTCTGGCTTGCAAAAGTAGAGGGGCCAGATGGAGTGTGTTCCGACAGCAAGCATGACTTAGCATCTGGGAGGTCATAAGTTAACAGCTCTGCTCAGAAAGCTGGAAGGCTGGAGGACAAATGGAGGGAGAGTTGCTGAGCCCCGGGAGGACAGAGCTCAGTTTGGCGGGGAACAAAGGCGCTCGCCAGCGCCATCTCCCCCGCCCATCCCCCAGCCAAAATCCCAAAGGGAACCAGTTCCTGCCAGGGAACTTGCTTGCTCCCCGCAAACACCCAATGCTGTGCTTCTGCGGATCCATCCCTCCGGCGGGTCTGACTCCCTCTCGATGCCACAGGGCCCCTCCTGAAGTGGATCACCTAAGGGGAAGCGAGCTAAGCCTGCCCCTCCTGCCCCCATGCACCTTGACTACCCACCCCAGCTAATATGCCAGATCCCCAGCACCACAAGCCTGGCAGTGTGCAAGTAGCCCAGACAGGCCTCGCCACCCCACAGTGAATCCCGCCCCTAGGAGAGGGGAAGAGAAGGCACACACCAGTCTAACTGTGGCCCCAGCGGTGGGCTGGGGGCAGACATCAGGTCGGACTGCGCCCCCACCCACCAACTCCAGTTATACAGCACAGCACAGGGGAAGTGCCCTGCAGGTCCGCACCACTCCAGAGACTATCCAAAATGACCAAATGGAAGAATTCCCCTCAAAAGAATCTCCAGGAAATAACAACAGCTAATGAACTGATCAAAAAGGATTTAAATAATATAACAGAAAGTGAATTTAGTATAATAGTCATAAAATTAATCACTGGGCTTGAAAACAGTATAGAGGACACAGGGAAACTCTTGCTACAGAGATCAAGGGACTAAGGAACAGTCAGGAGGAGCTGAAAAACGCTTTAAACAACATGCAAAATAAAATGGAAAAGACCACGGCTCGGATTGAAGAGGCAGAGGAGAGAATAGGTGAACTAGAAGATAAAATTATGGAAAAAGACAAAGCTGAGGAAAAGAGAGATAAAAAAATTCATGAGTAGGAGGGGAAAATTAGAGAACTAAGTGATACACTAAAGAGAAATAATATACGCATAATTGGTATCCCAGAGGAGGAAGAGAGAGGGAAAGGTGCTCAAGGTGTACTTGAAGAAATTATAGCTGAGAACTTCCCTGAACTGGGGAAGGAAAAAGGCATTGAAATCCAAGAGGCACAGAGAACTCCCTTCAGACGTAACTTGAATCGATCTTCTGCACGACATATCATAGTGAAACTGGCAAAATACAAGCATAAAGAGAAAATTCTGAAAGCAGCAAGGGATATACGTGCCCTCACATATAAAGGGAGACCTATAAGACTCATGACTGATCTCTCTTTTGAAACTTGGCAGGCCAGAAAGGATTGGCAGATCTTCAATGTGTTGAACAGAAAAAATATGCAGCCGAGAATCCTTTATCCAGCAAGTCTGTCATTTAGAATAGAAGGAGAGATAAAGGTCTTCCCAAACAAATAAAAACTGAAGGAATTCGTCACCACTAAATCAGCCCTACAAGAGATCCTAAGGGGGATCCTGTGAAACAAGGTACCAGAGATATCACTACAAGCATAAAACATACAGACATCACAATGACTCTAAACCTGTATCTTTCTATAATAACACTGAATGTAAATGGATTAAATGCGCCAACCAAAAGACATAGGGTATCAGAATGGATAAAAAAACAAGACCCATCTATTTGCTGTCTATAAGAGACTCCTTTTAGACCTGAGGACACCTTTAGATTGAGAGTGAGGGGATGGAGAACTATTTATCATGCTACTGGAAGCCAAAAGAAAGCTGGAGTAGCCATACTTATATCAGACAAACTAGACTTTAAATTAAAGGCTGTAACAAGAGATGAAGAAGGGCATTATATAATAATTACAGGGTTTATCCATCAGGAAGAGCTAACAATTATAAATGTCTATGCGCTGAATACTGGAGCCCCCAAATATATAAAACAATTACTCATAAACATAAGCAACCTTATTGATAAGAATGTGGTCATTGCAGGGGACTTTAACACTCCCCTTACAGAAATGGATAGATCATCTAGACACACGGTCAATAAAGAAACAAGGGCCCTGAATGACACATTGGATCAGATGGACTTGACAGATATATTTAGAACTCTGCATCCTAAAGCAACAGAATATACTTTCTTCTCGAGTGCACATGGAACATTCTCCAAGATAGATCATATACTGGGTCACAAAACAGCCCTTTTAAGTATACAAGAATTGAAATTATACCATGCATACTTTCAGACCACAATGCTATGAAGCTTGAAATCAACCACAGGAAAAAGTCTGGAAAACCTCCAAAAGCATGGAGGTTAAAGAACACCCTACTAACGAATGAGTGGGTCAACCAGGCAATTAGAGAAGAAATTAAAAAATATATGGAAACAAACGAAAATGAAAATACAACAATCCAAACGCTTTGGGATGCAGCGAAGGCAGTCCTGAGAGGAAAATACATCCAATCCAGGCCTATCTCAAGAAACAAGAAAAATCCCAAATACACAATCTAACAGCACACCTAAAGGAAATAGAAGCAGAACAGCAAAGGCAGCCTAAACCCAGCAGAAGAAGAGAAATAATAAAGATCAGAGCAGAAATAAACAATATAGAATCTAACATTGTAGAGCATTGTAGAGCATTGTAGAGCATTGATCTGTAGAGCAGATCAATGAAACCAAGAGTTGGTTTTTTGAAAAAATAAACAAAATTAAAAAACCTCTGGCCAGGCATCTCAAAAAGAAAAGGGAGATGACCCAAATAGATAAAATCATGAATGCAAATGGAATTATTACAACCAATCCCTCAGATGTACAAACAATTATCAGGGAATACTATGAAAAATTATATGCCAACAAATTGGACAACCTGGAAGAAATGGACACATTCCTAAACACCCACACTCTTCCAAAACTCAATCAGGAGGAAATAGAAAGCTTGAACAGACCCATAACCAGCGAAGAAATTGAATCGGTTATCAAAAATCTCCCAACAAATAAGAGTCCAGGACCAGATGGCTTCCCAGGGGAGTTCTACCAGACATTTAAAGCAGAGATAATACCTATCCTTCTCAAGCTATTCCAAGAAATAGAAAGGGAAGGAAAACTTCCAGACTCATTCTATGAAGACAGTATAACTTTGATTCCTAAACCAGACAGAGACCCAGTAAAAAAAGAGAACTACAGGCCAATATCCCTGATGAATATGGATGCAAAAATTCTCAACAAGATACTAGCAAATCGAATTCAACAGCATATGAAAAGAATTATTCACCATGATCAAGTGGGATGCATTCCTGGGATGCAGGGCTGGTTCAACATTCGCAAATCAATCAACGTGATACATCACACTAATAAAAGAAAAGATAAGAACCATATGATCCTGTCTATCGATGCAGAAAAGGCCTTTGACAAAATCCAGCACCCTTACTTAATAAAAACCCTTAAGAAAGTCGGGATAGAAGGAACATACTTAAACATCCTAAGCCATTTATAAAAAGCCCACAGCTAACATCATCCTCAATGGGGAAAAACTGAGAGTTTTACCCCTGAGATCAGGAACACGACAGGGATGCCCACTCTCACCACCGTTGTTTAATATAGTGCTGGAAGTTCTAGCATCAGCAATCAGACAACAAAAGGAAATCAAAGGCATCAAAATTGGCAAAGATGAAGTCAAGCTTTCGCTTTTTGCAGATGACATGATACTATACATGGAAAATCTGATAGACTCCACCAAAAGTCTGCTAGAACTGATACATGAATTCAGCAAAGTTGCAGGATACAAAATCAATGTACAGAAATCAGTTGCATTCTTATACACTAACAATGAAGCAACAGAAAGACAAATAAAGACACTGATCCCATTCACAATTGCACCAAGAAGCATAAAATCCCTAGGAATAAATCTAACCAAAGATGTACAAGATCTGTATGCTGAAAACTATAGAAAGCTTATGCAGGTAATTGAAGAAGATATAAAGAAATGGAAAGACATTCCCTGCTCATGGATTGGAAGAATAAATATTGTCAAAATGTCAATACTACCCAAAGCTATCTACACATTCAATGCAATCCCAATCAAAATTGCACCAGCATTCTTCTTGAAACTAGAACAAGCAATCCTAAAATTCATATGGAACCACAAAAGGCCCCGAATAGCCAAAGTAATTTTGAAGAAGAAGACCAAAGCAGGAGGCATCAGAATCCCAGACTTTAGCCTCTACTACAAAGCTGTCATCATCAAGACAGCATGGTATTGGCACAAAAACAGACACATAGACCAATGGAATAGAATAGAAACCCCAGAACTAGACCCACAAGCGTATGGCCAACTCATCTTTGACAAAGCAGGAAAGAACATCCAATGGAAAAAAGACAGTCTCTTTAACAAATGGTGCTGGGAGAACTGGACAGCAACATGCAGAAGGTTGAAACTAGACCACTTTCTCACACCATTCACAAAAATAAACTCAAAATGGATGGATAAAGGACCTGAATGTGAGACAGGAAACCATCAAAACCCTAGAGGAGAAAGCAGGAAAAGATCTCTCTGACCTCAGCCGTAGCAATCTCTTACTCGGCACATCCCCAAAGGCAAGGGAATTAAAAGCAAAAATGAATTACTGGGACCTTATGAAGACAAAAAGCTTCTGCACAGCAAAGGAAACAACCAACAAAACGAAAAGGCAACCGATGGAATGGGAAAAGATATTTGCAAATGACATATCGGACAAAGGGCTAGTATCCAAAATCTATAAAGAGCTCACCAAACTCCACACCCGAAAAACAAATAACCCAGTGAAGAAATGGGCAGAAAACATGAATAGACACTTCTCTAAAGAAGATATCCGGATGGCCAACAGGCACATGAAAAGATGCTCAACGTCGCTCTTTATCAGGGAAATGCAAATCAACACCACACTCACATATCACCTCACACCAGTCTGAGTGGCCAAAATGAACAAATCAGGAGACTATAGATGCTGGAGAGGATGTGGAGAAACGGGAACCTCTTGCACTGTTGGTGGAAATGCAAACTGGTGCAGCCACTCTGGAAAACAGTGTGGAGGTTCCTCAGAAAATTAAAAATAGACCTACCCTATGACCCAGCAATAGCACTGCTAGGAATTTACCCAAGGGATACAGGAGTGCTGATGCATAGGGGCACTTGTACCCCAATGTTTATAGCAGCACTCTCAACAATAGCCAAATTATGGAAAGAGCCTAAATGTCCATCAACTGATGAATGGATAAAGAAATTGTGGTTTATATACACAATGGAGTACCACATGGCAATGAGAAAGAATGAAATATGGCCCTTTGTAGCAACGTGGATGGAACTGGAGAGTGTGATGCTAAGTGAAATAAGCCAGGCAGAGAAAGACAGATACCATATGTTTTCACACTTATGTGGATCCTGAGAAACTTAACAGAAACCCATGGGGGAGGGGAAGGAAAAAAAAAAAAGAGGTTAGAGTGGGAGAGATCAAAGCATAAGAGACTGTTAAAAACTGAGAACAAACTGAGGGTTGTTGGGGGGTGGGAGGGAGGGGAGGGTGGGTGATGGGTATTGAGGAGGGCACCTTTTGGGATGAGCACTGGGTGTTGTATGGAAACCAATTTGACAATAAATTTCATATATTGAAAAATAAATAAATAAATAAACGTTTAGTTTACCTGGGAATTGATTTTGCATATGGTTAGAGGTAAGAGACCAAATTTATCTTCATCAATAAAGGTAATTAGTTATTCTAGTATCACTCAATTTTTTGTCCATATTTTTCTCCTTGTGTTCAATGACCATTTTTTCTCTAACAAGGTTCATATTTTCATGAGTCTCTTTCTGGATTCTGTATTTTTTTTTCATTGGTGTCTTTGTCTCTCTCTGTCTTTCCATACGGTCTTCATTTCTGAAGTTTTGCAATGGCTTCATTATATAGGACAAATCTATCTTTTCTTTGAGAAAGATGTGCCTATTTCTAGATCTTTGCTCTCTCTATATATTTTATTTTGTTTTTCTACATGTATATTTTAGAATAAACTTTGTCACGTTCAACAAATAAACTATTGTAATTTCATTAGAATCATAAATTGATCTATAAATAAATTTTTGAAGAATTGGCATCATTCTGAAATTGAATCTGCACATCTCTGAATTTGGAATGTTACTTAATTTATTTGGTATTTAAAAATTGTAAATATAATTTTTCATTTTATTTTGCATTTATTTTGTTAGATTTATTTCTATATAACAAATTTAGGACAGTTATTACTATTTGATATCTACATGGTTTTAACCCTTGCTATAATTGGCCAGGAATATTTTAACATAGGGTCAACAGAAAATGTTATTGGATCTCTTATTATTTATACATATATGTGTGCTTATATAAATTTATAATAAATATATATATGTATGTTTGTATATAAATATGAAAGTATATGTATGTATCATGTGACACTTCCACTGGAAAATAAATAAGATCTGTGCTTTTATATAGAACACTGTAATCTCCTTTCATACAAAAAGCCAATAATGTCTCCTATGTTTCATGAAACCAGACATTTTCAAGGTGCTACCTACTTCACTTCAGGTTTGCTTATATATTCTGTAACAATTCGCACCAAGATAGTAATTATAAAATTATTTTCTGTAACATTTTTAAATTTAATGAGTTTTTTTAAGAATAAGTAACATGAGATCTACCTTCTTAATCACTTTTTAAGTGTATAGTACAGTATTATTAATTATAGGTACAATGTACAGCGGGTTTCTAGAACTTATTTATCTAGCTTAACTAAAAAATTATGTGTATTGATTGATTAGCAACTTTTCATTTCTTCCTGCCCCAGACCCTGGGGCATTCCACTCTTTGATTCTATATCTTCAACTCTTATATACTTCATATTAGAGAATCATGCAGTGTTTGTCCTCTGTGACTGTCTTATTTCACTTAGCATAATGTCCTTAATGGTCATCCATGTTGTCACATATTGCAAGATTTCCTTTTTAAAGGCTCAGTAACATTCTATTGTATATGTGTGGTACATTTTCTTTATACATTCATCCATCAATACACATGAAGGTTGTTTCCATAACTGACTATTCTGAATAATGAACATGAGATTACTAATGTCTTCTAGATCTTGACTTTAGTTCTTTTGTATAAATACCAATTAGTGAGATTGGTGGAGCATATGGTGGTTCTAGTTTTAATTTTTTAAAGAATCTCCATACTGTTTCCATAATGGATACACCATTTTACATTCACATCATAATATACCAGGGTTACAATTTTTCTACATATCATTTACACTTGTTTGTTTTCTTTCTTCCTTTTTATAATAATAGTCATTTTGACACATTTGTGGTGATATCTTGTGGCTTTGATTTGCATTACCCTGAAGATAAGTGACATTGAGCAGATTTTCTTATACCTGTTAGCCATTTGTATGTCTTCTTTGCAGAAATGTCCATTCAAGTCTTTAGCTCATTTTTCAATCAAGTGGTTATTGTCTGTTTTCGTTATTTGGTTGCAGGCATCCTTCTATATTTTGGAAATTAGTAACTGATCACGTATACGGCTTACAAATATTTTCTGTCATTCCCGGGTTTGCCCCTCATTCTGCTAATTGCTTTCCTTGCTGTGCAGAGCTTTTTAGTTTGATGTGGTATCACTTCTCTATCCTTGTTCTTGTTGCCCAAGTTTTTTTATGTCATATTCATGACCTCATTGTTAATAGTAATCTGTAACGTCCCCATGTTTCCTTCCAGGAGTCCTACAGCTCCAAGTCCTATGTGCAAGTCTTCAACCTATTCTGAATTGACTTCTCTGTACAGTTTAAGACAAGGGTTTAATCTCACTTTTCTAAATATAGGCATCAAATTTTTCCAGCACATTTGCTAAAGAGATCATCCTTTACCCATCACAAATTCCCAGCACCCTTGTGGAAGATCAGTCAACTATATATGCATTGATTTATACTTATGACTTCCAATCTGTTCTATTGGTATACATGCCTATCTCCATACCAGCATGACACTGTTTCATTTACTGGAACTTTGTAATGTACTTAGAGATCAGGAAGTATAATACCTTCAGCTTTGCTCTTGCCCAAAATTGTTTGACCATTCAAGTTCTTTTGTGGCTTCATATGAATTTAGAATTGTTTCTTATTTTTTCCATCACTTTTAATTATAAATGCTATATATTTAAGGTATAAAACATGATGATTTGATATAAATATGCATAGTGAAATGATTATTGCACTCAAACTATTTACCTTACCTCACATAGTTATCATTTGTGTGTGTGTTATGAGAGAACCTAAAATCTACTTTCCTAGCAAATTTCCAGAATTAAATACCATAACATAATGTTATACATTAGCTCTCTATACTTATCCTGTATAACTGCAACTTCATACACTGACCAACATCTCATTTCTCTCACCTCCCCACAATGATAACAATTGTTCTACTCTCTGATTCTATGTATTTGAACATGTTTTTAGGTTCTATGTAAAATGATATCATATATCATAATTGAAGACTTCTGTCCATTTACATTTAAAATAATTATTGAGAGAAAAGATTTGCTCTTGACATTTTTTGATTATTTTCTGTTAGTCTTATAATTTTGTCTATTTTTTCCTTCCTTGATGTCCTTCTTTGTATTTTGCTAAATTTTTGTATTGATGTTTTGAATCCTTTTTCTTTCTTTTGTGTAACTTGTTTAGGTGTTTTCTTTGTGGTTACCTTGGGCCCATTATAGTCATAAAATTCTATTTTAAGCTGCTAACAATTTAAATTAGATCACATACAAAAACTTGACACTTTTAATTCTCTTTCCTCCACATTTTATGTTATTGTTGTCACAATTTGCATCACTTTGTTGCTTTGTTGTGCATCTATTTTTTAGTTCTAGTTTTTTAAATAATTTTTCCTTTTAACTTCTATTGAATAATTAAAAGTGATTTACTCGATATTACAGTATTATAGTATTTTATATTTATTTATCTTTACCAATAAATTTCATTCTTATGCTTTCATGTTGTTTTTAGCAACCTTTTGTTACCTGTAGCACTTCTTATAAGACAGTATAGTGGAGATAAACTTTTTCACTTTTGTTTGTCTGAGGGTCTTTATCTCTCTGTTTATAAAGGATAGTTTTACTGGATATAGTATTCTTGGTTGGTAAATTATTTCTTTCTAAGTTTAAATGTATCATCCCCACTCTCTTCTTGCTTGTAAGCTTTCTGCTGAGTATCCACTGAATGTCTCAAGAGAGTCCCTTGTTTGTGACAAGTTGTGCTATGTGCAGAGTCACTTTACATTTACTGTTTTTAATATTATCCTTATGACTTTTGACAATTTGATTATAATATGTCTTGAGGATTTGTTTGGGTTCATCTTGATTGGTGTGTTTTCCACATCCTAACTCTGAATGTCCACATTTCCTTTCCCAGATTTGGGGAGTTTTGCCCATTATTTCTTTGAACAAACTTCCTGGTTCTTTCTATCTAACTTTTCTGCTGGGGTGCTGGGACTCCCATAACACATATATATGATGTCCCATAAATGCTTTAATATTTTGTTAATCATTTTTTATTCTGTTTTTTTTTTCTTTTTGCTTCCCTGAATCAACTATTTTCAATGACTTATAATCTGAATTCACTGACCCTTTCTTTTGCTTGATCTAGTCTGACTTTGAACACTTCTAGTGAATTTTTCACTTCAGGTATTGTGTTCTTCAGTGCTTTGACTTCTCTTTCATACTTTTTAATATATTCTCTGTATGTTAAAATTATTTTTGTTCATGCATTATTTTCTTGAACTTGTTGAGCTTCTTTATGACAGTTATTTTGAATTATATGTCAGGTGAATCATCACCATATAATTTTTTTTTAATTTTTATTTTAATTTTTTTAAGTTTACATCCAAATTGGTTAGCATATGGTGCAACAATGATTTCAGGACTAGAGTCCTTAGTGCCCCTTACCCATTTAGCCCATCCCCCCTCCCACAACCCCTCCAGTAACACTCGGTTTGTTCTCCATGTTTAGGAGTCTCTTATGTTTTATCCCCCTCCCTGTTTTTATATTAATTTTGCTTCCCTTCCCTTAGACTCATCTGTTTTGTCTCTTAAAGTCCTCATATGAGTGAAGTCATATCATTTTTGTCTTTCTCCGACTGACTAATTTCACTTAGCATAATACCCTCCAGTTCCATCCACATAGTTGCAAATGGCAAGATTTCATTCTTTTTGATTGCTGAGGAATACCCCATTGTGTGTGTGTGTGTGTGTATATACATATATATATACCACTTCTTCTTTATCTATCCATCCATCAATGGACATTTGGGCTCTAACCATACTTTGGCTATTGTTGATAGTGCTGCTATAAACATGGGGGTGCATGTGTCCCTTTGAAACAGCACACCAGTATCTGGTGGATAAATGACTAGTAGTGCAATTGCTGGGTCGTAGGGGAGTTCTATTTTTAGTTTTTTGAGGAACCTCCATACTGCTTTCCAGAGTGGCTGCACCGCTTGCATTCCCACCAGCAATGCAAAAGAGATCCTCTTTCTCTGTATCTTCACCAACATCTGTTGTTGCCTGGGTTATTAATGTTAGCCATTCTGACAGGTATAAGGCGGTATCTCATGGTGGTTTTGATTTGTATTTCCCTGATGATGAGTGATGTGGAGCATCTTTTCTTGTGTCAGTTGGTCATCTGGATGTGTTCTTTGGAGAAGTGTCTATTCAAGTCTTTAGCCCATTTCTTCACTGGGTTATTTGTTTTTTGGGGTGTTGGGTTTGATAAGTTCTTTATAGATTTGGGATACTAACCCTTTATCTGACATGTCATTTGCAAGTATTTTCTCCCATTCTGTCGGTTGCCTTTTAGTTTTTCTGATGGTTTCCTTCACTGTGCCGAAGCTTTTTATTTTGATGAGGTCCCAATAGTTCATTTTTGCTTTTGTTCCCCTTGCCTCCTGAGACATGTTGAGTAAGAAGTTGCTGTGGCCAAGATCAAAGAGGTTTTTGCCTGCTTGCTCCTCCAGGATTTTGATGGCTTCCTGTCTTGTATTTAGGTCTTTCATCCATTTTGAGTTTATTTTTGTGTATGGTGTGAGAAAGTGATCCAGGTTCATTCTTCTCCTTGTCACTGTCCAATCTTCCCAACACCACTTGCTGAAGAGACTGTCTTTATTCCATTGGATATTCTTTCCTGCTCTGTCAAAGATTAGTTGGCCATAGGTTTTTGGGTCCATTTCCAGGTACTCTATTCTGTTCCATCGATCTGAGTGTCTGTTCTTGTGCCAGTACCATACAGTCTTGATGATGACAGCTTTGTAACACAGCTTGAAATCCGAGATTGTGATGCCTCCTGCTTTGGTTTTCTTTTTCAAAATTGCTTTGGCTAATCAGGGTCTTTCTGATTCCATACAAATTTTAGCATTATTTGCTCTAGCTCTGTGAAGAATGCTGGTGTTATTTTGATAGGGATTGCATTGAATATGTAGATTGCTTTGGGTAGTATTGACATTTTAACAATATTTGTTCTTTCTATCCGGAAGCATGGAGTCTTTTTCCAAGTTTTTTGTGTTTTCTTCAATCTCTTTCATAAGCTTTGTATAGTTTTCAGTGTATAGATTTTTCATTTCTTTGATTAGATTTATTCCTAGGTATTTTATGGTTTTTGGTGCAACTGTAAATAGGATCGATTTCTTGATTTGTCTTTCTGTCACTTCATTGTTGGTGTATAGGAGTGCAACTGATTACTGTGCATTGATTTTATATCCTGTGACTTTGCTGAATTCATGAACCAGTTCTAGCAGTTTTTAGTGGAAATTTAGGGATTTTCAAACAGAGTATCATGTCATTTGCAAAGAGTGAAAGTTTGACCTCCTCCTGGTCGATGTGGATGCCTTTTATTTCTTTGTGTCTGATTGCAGAGGCTAAGACTTCCAATACTATGCTGAATAACAGTGGTGAGAGTGGACATCTCTGTCTTGTTCCTGACTTTAGGGGGAAAGCTCTCGGTTTTTCCCCATTGAGGATGATATTAGTGTTGGGTCGTTCATATATTGCTTTTATGATCTTGAGGTATGATCCTTCTATCCCTAGTTTCTTGAGGGTTTTTTTTTTTATCAAGAAAGGATTCTGTATTTTGTCAAATGCTTTCTCTGCATCTATTGAGAGGATCATATGGTTCTTGTCCTTTCTTTTATTGATGTGATAACTCACATTAATTGTTTTGTGGATATTGAACAAGCCCTGCATCCCAGGTATAAATCCCACTTGGTCGTGGTGAATAATTTTTTTTAATGTATTGTTGGATCCCGTTGGCTAATATCTTGTTGAGCCTTGCATCCATGTTCATCAAGGAAATTGGTCTATAGTTCTCTTTGTTAGTGCGGTCTCTGTCTGGTTTTGGAATCAAGGTAATGTTGGCTTCATAGAAAGAGTTTGGAAGTTTTCCTTCCATTTCTATTTTTTGGAACAGCTTCAAGAGAATAGGTGTTAACTCTTCCTTAAATGTTTGGTAGAATTCTCCTGGAAAGCCATCTGGACCTGGACTCTTGTTTTGGGGGAGATTTTTGATTACTAATTCGATTTCCTTACTGGTTATGGGTCTGTTCAAACTTTCTGTTTCTTCCTGTTTCAATTTTGGTAGTTTATATGTTTCTAAGAATTTGTTAATTTCTTCCAGATTGCCCATTTTATTGGCATATAATTGCTCATAATATTCTCTTATTATTGTTTTTATTTCTGCTGTGTTGGTTGTGATCTCTCCTCTTTCACTCTTGATTTTATTTATTTGGGTCCTTTCCTTGTTCTTTTTGATCAAACTGGCTAGTGGTTTATCAATTTTGGTAATTCTTTCAAAGAACCAGCTTCTGGTTTCATTGATCTGTTCTACTGTTTTCTTGCTTTCGATAGCATTGATTTCTGCTCTCATCTTTATTATTTCCTGTCTTCTTCTGGTTCAGGGTTTTATTTGCTGTTCTTTTTACAGCTCTTTAAGGTTTAAGGTTAGGTTTTATATCTGATGTGTCTCTTCCTTCTTTAGGAAGATCTGGATTGCTATATACTTTCCTCTTATGACTGTCTTTGCTGCGTGTCAGAGGTTTTGGGCTGTGGTATTGTCATTTCTATTGGCTTCCATGTACTTTTTAACTTCCTCTTAACTGCTTGGTTAGCCCATTCATTTTTAGTAGAATGTTATTCAGTCTCCAAGTATTTGTTACCTTTCCAAATTTTTTCTTGTGGTTGATTTCGAGTTTCATAGTGTTGTGGTCTGAGAATATGCACGGCATTATCTTGATCTGTTTGTATTTACTGAAGGCTGATTTGTGTCCTAGTATGTGGTCTATTCTGGAGAGCGTTCCATGTGCACTGGAGAAGAATGTATATTCTGCTGCTTTAGGATGAAATGTTCCAAATATATCTGTTAAGTCCATCTGGTCCAGTGTGTCATTCAAAGCCATTGTTTCCGTGTTGATTTTTTGATTAGATGAAATGTCCATTGTTGTGAGTGGGGTGTTGAAGTCTCCTACTATTATGGTATTATTATCAATGAGTTTCTTTATGTTTGTGATTAATTGATTTATATATTTTTGTGGTTCCGCAGTTTGTGCATAAATGTTTACAATTGTTAGGTCTTCTTGGTTCATAGACCCCTTGACTATGATATAAGGCTCTTCTGCATCTCCTGATACAGTCTTTATTTTAAAGTCTAGATTGTCTGGTATAAGTATGGCTACTCCGGTTTTCTTTTGTTGACCATTAGCATGGTAGATGGTTCTCCATCCCCTTACTTTCAATCTGAAAGTAAGGTCTTTAGGTCTAAAGTGGGCCTCTTGTTAACAGCATATAGATGGATCTTGTTTTCTTTTCCATTCTGTTACCCTACATCTTTTGATTGGAGCATTGAGTCCATTGACATTTAGAGTGAGTACTGAAATATATGAATTTATTGCCATTATGATGCTTGTAGAGTTGGAGTTTTGGTGGTGTTCTCTGGTCCTTTTCAATCATTGTTGCCTTTGATATGTATGTATGTATTTATGTATGTATGTATTTATGTATGTATGTATATTTTCATCTTTTCTCCCCTCAGAGAGTCCCCCTTAAAGTTTCTTGCAGAGCTGATTTACTTTCACAAACTCCTTTAATTTTTGTTTGTCTAAGAAACTTTTAATCTCTCCTTCTATTTTAAATATCAGCCTTGCTGGATAAAGAATTCTTAGCTGGATATTTTTCTGATTCAGCACATTGAATATGTCCTGCCACTCCTTTCTGGCCTGTCAAGTTTTTTTGGATAGGTCTGCTGCAAACCTAATCTGTCTTCCCTTGTAGGTTGGGACTTTTTTTCCCTTGCTGCTTTCATGATTTGCCTCTTTGCCTGAGTCTTTTGTGAATTTGACTATTATATGCCTTGTTGATGGTCAGTTTTTGTTGAATCTTATGGGGGTGCTTTCTGGATTTTTATGTCTGTGTCTTTCCCCAGGTTAGGAAAGTTTTCTGCTATGATTTATTCACATAACCCTTCTACCTGTATTTCTCTCTCTTCTTCTTCTGGGACCCCTATGATTCCAATGTTGTTCCTTTTTAATGGGTCACTGATTTCTCTAATTCTTAAATCGTGCTCTTTCACCTTAATAACCCTCTTTTTTTTCTGCTTCATTATTCTCCATAAGTTTGTCCTCTATATAGCTGATTCTCTGTTCTGCCTCATACATCCTTGCCACTGCAGCATCCATTCGAGATTGCAGCTCAGTTATAGAATTTTTTATTTCATCCTGACTAGCTTTTACTTCTTTTATCTCCAGAAAAAGGGATTCTAATCTATTTTTGTATCCAGCTAGTATTATTATCATGATTCTAAATTCTGGTTCAGACATCTTGCTTGTGTCTATGTTGGTTAAATCCCTGGCTGTCATTTCTTTGTGCTCTTTCTTTTGGGGTGAATTCCTTCATTTCATCATTTTGAAAGCAGAAAATGTATTAATGAGGTAGAAAAATTAAAATTAAAAAAATTAAAATAAAAAAATATTAAAGTTAAAAATTAAACACACAAACACAAAAATCGAATCGCTAGTTCCTAAGTGTGTTTTGGTCTGGATGTTGAAAGTGGTTTGATAGACTAGAGAAAAAAAGGGGGAAGAAAGGAAATTGTTTTAAAATTTGAAAAAATGAATACACTGGAGTAAACTAAAATGAAATAATGGAAGTAAAATAGAAGTTGAAAAAAATTACACAAAAGTAAACAATATAGTAGAAAAAATTAAAGAAAAAAATTTAATGAAAATTAAAAATAAAAATGTTTTTATCTTTCTGTATTCAAGGAAAAGAAATGAAAAAGGTAGAAAAGAAAAAAAAAGAAATCATTTGAAAATTCGAAAAAGTGAATACCTGAAGTAGACTAAAATAAAATTATGAAGTAAAATAGAATTTGAAAAAAACTTACACAAAAGTAAAAAATATAGTAAAAAATTAAAGAAAAATATTTTTTGTACAATTGAAAATAAAAATGAATTTTTTCTCTCTTTGTATTCAAGAAAAACAATAGAAGTGAAAAAGAGAGGAAAAAAAAGAAAGAAAATTGAACAGATGTACCTGCTAACAGATTGAAAAAGGACTGAAATTACTTCGTTTTCCCCTAGAAGTCAGACTATGAAGCTCTTTACAGTCCATAAGCAAAGCAGGCTGTGAGACTTGTGTTCCTGAAGAGAGATGTTGGCCCAGTTGTGTGGGGCTTAGTGTAACTGCTCCATTCTCCACTAGATGGCCTACTAGCCTACTGGGGTGGAGTCTTGTGGTGTTAGTAGGTGTGTATGCGCATGTGTGGGAGCAGTTAAAATGGCGTCACGCAGCTACCCAGTCTCTAGTATCAGAACTCTGTTCTCCCCGATCAGCAATTGAGCACTCATCCTCTGTCTTCAGCTTTTGTCCACTCCCCACTTTTTCACTGTCCGTGACCAAGCCCAAGGCAATACCTCTGTCCCCAGTTTTGTCTCAAATGTGGCTCTTTTCCCCTGCCCTTTACTTCTGAAGGACTGCAGCTTTGACCCTTCTGCCCCTCTGTGGGAGTGTCTCACTGAGCATTGTCCAAACAATGGCCAAATGTCTGCTGCACCCGGGAACATTTGCTGGACCCTGCTGCTGCCGGTGCCCTGAGACTATGGCCAGGTGCCAGCCCACCCCAGAAAAGTTTGTAAGATAGTGTAGCAGCAGTGTTTCAGGGATTATGGAAAATAACAACACACATCTGCCACCAAGCTTCACCATTAATTACCTTGTTCCGGCATCAGCGAATGTGGCCATTTTCTGGAGTCTGCTGGTACCAGATGGCCTCAACAGTCTCTATCAAATGTCCTTCCAGTAGTGGAACTACTTTTCCCTGTGTGGCCCAAGAACCTCCCAGCCCCCACTCTGCTCCTGGGGATTCACCCTTCCCACCAGAGTACAGCCAGGTTTTGAGCTGAGAAGTTGCAGACTTTGCACTCCCCTTGTTTACAGTTTTAATGGAATTTAAACCCTCTCCTTCCTCCTTTCTCCCTTTTTAGTTTATTCCCTGTGGCTGTTTCTAATTTTCCACTTTATCTCCAGCTGCTTTTGGGGAGGGGTGCTTTTCCCGTATTCTCCCCCACCCCCCATCTCTGTCCTCTCTCTGCCTGCAAAAGTATTTCCCTTCCCGTGGCTTCTCGCTCTCCAAGTTCACCTCTCCACACCGTGTACCTGCTGAATTCTATGGTTCAGGTTGTGCAGATTGTTGTGTTAATCCTCCAATCAGTGTTCTACATCTTCAGGATGGTTTAGTGTTGGTCTGGCTGTATTTCATCGATGCAAGACACACAAAATACTTGCATGCTGTTCTGCCATCTTGGCTCCCTCCTCCACCCATATAAGTCGTTTTACTAGTATTAATTTCTGGAAATTTACCTTGTTTTGTTTGTTTGTAAAATACTTAACCATTTCTTTATTTTTCTTGACTTTCTGTGTCAGTTTCTATGCATTAGACAAAGCAGTCACTTCTGGTTTTCACAGACTAGTATTTCTTATCCTCCCATGGGAGAAGATGAAAGCTGAAAGCTCTCTTCTTGATCATAGGGTACTGTACTCGCTTTAGGGATTCTGGAAAGGTGTGTCTCGTACCTCCCTACTGGCTTCAGTGGGTTGATTTTCATTTTGGCTGAGGGTACTGGAGCCTTTCATTTCAGGTTGGATTTTTCATGAAGATAATTTAGCCATGAATTTTTGCTGAATCAATATTCATTTGGGAAAAGAGTGTTCAGGGATTCCAAGTCAACCATCTCATTGAATTCACCCATACTTTCTACACCTTGTTTTATTCAAGTATCTGAAATACCATAAAATAGGGGAATTCTGGGAAGATGGCAGCGTAGGAGGACACTGGGCTCACCGCGCGTCCTGCTGATCACTTAGATTCCACCTACACCTGCCTAAAGAACCCAGAAAACCGCCAGAAGACTAGCAGAACGGAGTTTCTGGAGCCAAGCGCAGATGAGAGGCCCACGGAAGAGGGTAGGAAGGGCGGAGAGGTGGTTCGTGCTGCACGGACTGGTGGAGGGAGCCGGGGCGGAGGGGCAGCCTGCCGGCCAAGCAGAGTCCCCGAGTCTGGCTTGCAAAAGCTGAGGGGCCGGACGGAGTGTGTTCCGACAGCAAGCGGGACTTGACATCTGGAAAGTTATAAGCTAACAGCTCTGCTCGGAGAACGGGAGGGCTGGAGGACAACGGGAGGGAGAGTTGAGCCCCAGACGACAGAGCTCAGGTTGGTGGGGAACAAAGGCGCTAGCCAGCACCATCTCCCTCGCCCATCCCCCAGCCAAAATCCCAAAGGGAACCAGTTCCTGCCAGGGAACTTGCTGGCACCGCACAAACACCCAAAGCTGTGCTTCTGTGGATCCATCCCTCCGGCGGGTCTGAAATACCATAAAATAAAAATTTATAAACAAGTTATGTTAACATTCTGTGAACAGTTATCATTGACTTGATTAAAAAAATAAAGCATTATCAAAATGTTTTATTATTAAATAATAAAAGCAAATATGATATAAATATTACTTATCTTAAATTTAAAAATCTAGTATTTTAAATTGTACATAAAACTTATACATTCACTCATTCTTAATTGTTATATACTCAGTGATGGGGTTCTTGAGAAAATGGCCAAGAAAGAATTCTTGAGACATATTTGGTGCAAAAGTGTGATTTTATTAAAGCACAAGGATGGCACCCATGGACAGAAAGAGTTCACTGGGATTGTGAGAAGTGACTAATTATATACTTTTAAGTTAGTGGGGGTTTGGGATAGTGTAAGTCTCTAAGGAATTTAGAAGCAAGGCTTTCACGACCTTGAGGGGCTAGTTACTCTTAACAAAAGGTTACTTTTAATCTATAATGAAACAAAAATATTAAGGAAGTAAGGCAGCCATGAGTTTCTTGAGCAAGGTCATGCTCTGCATGTTTCAGGTGTCTATCAGTGGGCTGTAATCTGTAAAGAGATTTAATTTCTGTTACATTTCATTTGCCTTTGTTTCCCTCATCATTCTCCCCTTCCCCCTGAACAACTTTGACACTTAAATCTTTAAGGTTGTTGAAGGTGGAAAGGCTCATCTTCTGTAGCTTCTTCCTGCCAAACATGGGAAGGAGAAGAATGGGTCAAAGTGGTCAGTTGAGAATTTAATAGTAATTAGGAAAGACTAAAACAGCTATATCTTGAGTGGATAACATATGGGAGCCTTCTTGAGCAGAAAGGATCATCTGTTGGCTTGAAGTTGTGGCAGTGAAGGAGACTACCTTTACAGCAGATGGAGACACATGGGAGAAAATAGAAAAACATGATTAAAATAACAAAAAGAAAAAAGAAGCCTAAATAAGAGTCCTTTGATATCAACAAATATTTTCTCTAGTCCAAGAATTTAACCAATTGTTAAAGGAAAGACAGAGATACAAAGCACCAATTTGAGTATTTGTCATTTGGAAACTCAGAAATATTTTCATGAAAATCTGGAATGCAAACAGAGAATTCTGTTCTTATGAGAGTATAAGTTGCACCTTGTGTAGCAGTTAAAACATCTAATGCCATTTTATGATGTAGAACTGTTTAAGGCATTTGAGTTATTTTAGTGTTTAATAATATAATGTTATTTTGAGAGTCATTTAAGGCCTTGATTGTTTAGTAGGTGTTGTTACCATCATATAGATTCTGTTTTGTTTAGTAAACAGCAAGGTAATTAATAAGAAATACTTTTATAGAAACAAGAAAAATATAGGTTAATCATTAGACCAAAATTATAAGCCAAGTGGCTAAGTATCAAGGGCTGCCAGTGAAAAGATTTTTAGATGTTAGGATTGAAGCATCCTCAGATGGAGTGGAAATAAGCAGCAGGAATTATATGGGTTTTTCCTTTTTGATTTGTAATTAAAATGTCTGTGATGGTCCTTTTGAATGGCCCATAGAGCAACAAGCACAAAGATCTTCTATATATAAATTTTGGGATAATTTCTCTGAAGTTTACCTCAAGTTGTCCAGTGTAGGCAAACAACAAACATTTAAAGACAATCAGAACTAGAATTTAACATCCATAAAAGGTGAGTTATTGAAACAGTTTTTCTAATAACCCTCATTTCCAGATATAGCCAAATCAAGACTAATTCATTTGTAGAACAAGTCCAGTTTATTATTTACTTAAGTTCAGCAAGAACAACGATTATCTAAATCTTTTAAAATTTTCTTTGCTGGAACTTTTTATAAGGAATCACTAGATTGAATTGTTAGTAGCCTCTCCAGACCAGGAGTCAAGTACATGCCATCAGGCGTGCCTGTAATACCTGTAGATTTGTGTAAATTTCTTTTCATGAGATCCCAAAGACATCCTAAGGTTCTTGCACCTGCCAGGAAGCAAAATTCTTTACTCACCTGGTAAAGCTGCTGGGAAGTCTGTAATCAAGGTATCAGGCCTGCATTTTCAAGGAGCCTTATGGCTTCATGCTTAATAAAGTCAACTTAGTTTCTTAAAACTGTTTAGTCATATCTGAATCTATGTATGTCACTCTCAAATATGACATTCCAGACACAGCCTTGGTAAAATAACCAGTATTTCTAATGGTGCCCTGTTAAAGGAGAACAGATTCTTGAACTTATGCAAATAACTGTAACTGCCATTAAAGAAAGAATGCTTACTGAGAGCTTTTGAATTTCAGGGGGTTAATGTACAAAGAAAAGTTAAATGCCCCAATTTGTACACAAATGAATACTTTACCACATTTCTGTATGTTATGGGTATCTTAAGAGAAATTTCCTTAATGGGGAAAAGCAAACATTAGAGAACCAGCAATATTCCATCAAGAGTCACAAAATCTATAATCTTTCTCCCTTTATTTAGTACCATGTTACTAATTCTTATTCAGTGTGAATGCAGATTTTTAGTTCTGGAAATTTTTACCTATTTGTTTTATGATCTTAAAGATGCCAAAACCTATATTTGTCCTTTAAGTTCTTTTTATAAATCTCCTTGAGGGTGAAACACGTTTTGTAAGAGCATAAGAACAACAACTATACATGACAAAAGACTCAAAAATGGACATGGTTAACAATTTGATATGAGAGTTCATAATGATGTAACTCACAAGGAAATTCGGTTATTTCTGTGACACATAACACTTTGATAATTGGAATGCTAAGTGATGACCTTATACCAAAACATATTAAAACTTTAGGAATTTTATATAAATAGACATATACATATATGTATAAATATAAATATTTGAGAAGTTATAGCATTTACCCAAGCAACACCTAAGGTTTACCATTATTTATTTGATAGGGCTTTCCAACATACCAAATAAAAGGTCCAATTGGTCAAAAAGATTTTTTTTTACACTTCAAATCCTGGGAAGTTTGTTAAAACCTTAGAAAATTGTAAAGCATACCCTAAAAAGTATTACCAATCATTACAAATCTCAATTATTTATTTAACCAAGGTGGCAATAAGAGATTCTAAAAGCAAATATGTAGGGTTATATAGTTGTTAGCAAAACTTAGCTCCTTTATCATTGAGAAGTTTTAACTAAGTAATCAAAGACCTGATAAAGACAGAACATAAAGTCATGGTTTTCCCAGCAGACAAAAGAGAAAAGGCCTTTGTATGTATGATTGTATGAATATATATATTATCAAGAGCAGATCAACAATCCAAGAAAACTTTATTTTGAACAGAGAGAAAAGAATTTCAATCTTGTACCAGTGTATTTTTAAAAACCATTTATATCAACCTTAGTCAATTCTAACCACATATAAAATTCCTTTTCAAAAGTTTCCCTTCATTAACCTTCTACTTTTTTGCATTTAGATTTTGACCTAAGCCATTTTTCTCCAAATAACTGGTCTCATTTAGGACAAAATTACTTTCTTTCACCTTTAACAAAAATGTATTTTCTTTCCTTTTTATATAAACCTACTTTTTTATATACAGGGTTACTTTTCTTATTTCCATCAGTCTTAATTACATTTAGCAGAATTTTAACTCTTAGAAACCTTAGTCTCCAGTGAAAACCAAGTAGTAACCAATTGTGAACTGCTACAACAGAATTCTTGAGATGTCAAATTTATGAATCAACTAAGCACAAAGCAGGTGTTCCAACAGACCCAAATATCCTTAGTTTCTCTAAAATAAGTCAAAAACACAAACCTATGTTTACTAATTAATGCTTTGGCATTTTACCCCAGTTGCAAAAGATCTAGATATCTAGTGACATCTAGGTGTCTAATAATAATCCAGTTTATCATCCAAACAAAACCTTAAAGTTTCAGGTTACCAAAGATTTTGAAATCTATTTTAACAATTACCCATGAAAACTTTTGAGGCAGAACTAACCATCATTTTAAGTCATCTTTTTGTTAACAAATTGCAACAGAAATATTCACAAGCTTATTTGACCTTCAGTAAACTGAGGTAGAAAAAGTTTCATATATTTAATGCTGATAAATTTAAAGACATGTCCATCTTAATTAAACAAATAAATTTAAATTACTTTAAAAACCAGATATGTTCCACTTGTGTCCGTGTAAAAGTCAATCACTTTGTTCACCATTGTCAATTTTTACCTGGGGCACCAGTGAGGAAATCTGAAGTGGGTGATTTAAGTCCACAGGACTGCTTTTTGCTCCTTGACAGCGAGAGTAGGAGGAGCTGATGGTGTCAGAGGCATGGAAGATGCAAGCTGCACCCAAAGGGGTGGTGCAGAAACAGGAGGAGGGGGAGGGGAAGGCAGAAGAGGTGAGGTGCAGCCAGTAACGCTGGAGGTGAATAAAAGTCCAGAAGACAGAGAAAGAGGTCTCCCAGTCTTAAAGTCTGTCAGCTCAAACAGATGAGCACATGCAGATTTTTTTTCCATCAACAAGTGGAACTGAGAAGTCTATGTGGGGCCAGAGAAGACAGGGAACTTCCCTGAAACAAAATGAGTTCCATCAGTTGCTTGGGAATATTCCTTAAAGTCTCCTTTCTGAGGTAGGCTAAACAGATGATTAGCTCCAATTATCATAGTCATTAACTCAGTAAATAAATGAGGGAGAGGCCCTCACATACAGCTAGAGTAACCTGAGTCTATTAGGAAGGAGGAACATTAAGAGTGTCAGTGTCCCCTTCATTAGGGATTCCTTGTGTTTCCTCCAGCAACCTGGGTTTTTTTTAGAGGAGGCCTATTTAGACAATCATACAATATATCAGGAGGGAGTTTACTAGCCAAACACATTACAAAAAAAGCCCTCAGTTTTGGATCCTGATTTAGGGGCATAGAAGCCTGGACATAGGGTATCTCAGTCCATTTGTCCTGTTTCTTGCAGAAGAGATCTAACTGATAGATTGTATTAAGACCATGCAGCATTACAGAAGATTAGTCCTTTCCTAAATTTTGTAATCCAAATTGATTCCACTAGGTTAAAAGTCATCCCAAGGGAGAGTCCTTGAGTACTGAAGAATATCCCATGTTTTTAGAAAAGTAGAGAATGCCCATTACCAAAAATACCACACACCCTCACCCTCCACTCCTGGGTGGCATCCCATGCAGGATATGTCAGAGGTTCCTGGTGTCAAAGTGACTGGATATGTCCCTCAAACAAAAATTGCTATGATCACCGACCAGCCTCTAGGGACCCCTGGAGAAAGGATGCCAGCATCCCTTTGCTTCCCCATTGCATCCTAGGCTACAAATTGCTGCCTGGTGTATATATCAAAATACTGTGTCATGCCGTGCCTTGAAAGCTGTGCCATAAAATGGTCGTGCTGTAAAAGGTCATGCCTTAGGTTCCTTGAAGGCTGTGCTGTTTTTAACCCATGGAAAACACTGGAAAAGTTTTACAAGGGTGAATTATCCAATTTTGTAATTTAAGTAGTAGGTAGAGGACATTGACAGAAAACAGTAAAGATAGAAATCCATCATGATCTAAGAGACATTCCAACACATATAGTCTTTACAGCCAACTTCTGTTTTGAAACAGTCCCCAGTTGGGTTTTACTTCATAAGGTACTGGCTTCGGCCAGCTCCCAACAGAAGTCTTGAGGCCAGAGCAGCTAGACCAGGGATGTGGAGGGGATCATATTAGACCAATAAGGAGGAAACTTCACGTGGGAGTCTTAAGATTGGCAGCTATACTAGTTACTGATGTGGCTGTCCCATGCCTAAAACAGACAACTTCGTATAAAGACATGAATAAAGAGATGGCATCACGTTTCTGGGTCTTATTACCATTCTGGCCAGGGTACTAACTTCCAGCCAAAAGGAAGACTTTCTCCTCCTCATAGAGTAGCCACTGGCTAGAGGATTACAGCCTGAGAAATTGACATGAAAGTGTCCCAATAAGACCGTACTCCTTGAAAAGCCTCTGAAATGAGAGTAAAGGAAGAAAAGAGAAAGTACTCACCAAGTTTGCACCAAGGCTCAGAGTCCAGATGAAAAGACTCAAAGCCCCAGATAAGGGTGCCAAAATGATGGGGTTCTTAAGCAAATGGCCAAGAAAGAATTTTTGAGTTGTCTTTGGTGCAAAAAGGTGATTTTATTAAAGCACAGGAACCAGACCCATGGGCAGAAAGAGCTCACTTGAATTATGAGAAGTGACTGATTATATACTTTTAAGTTAGTGGGAGTGAGGGATAGCATACGTTTCTAAGGAATTTGGAAGCAAGGCTTTCAGGATCTTGAAGGGCTACCTACTATTAAAATAATGTTACTTCTAGTCTTTAATGAAACAAAGAAGTTAAAGAAGTAAGGCAGCCATGAGTTCCTTGAGCAAAGTCATGCTCTGCAGGTTTCAGGTGTCTATCAGTGGGCTGTAAGCTTTAAGGAGATTTAATTTATGTGACATTTATCTTGCCTTTGTTTCCCTCATTAATAGTACATTAATTCGATTTATTGTACTACTTTAACTTATGAGACTATCATATATTTGTTTTTAAAAAAATGTTTTAAAATTTTATTTATTTTTGAGACAGAGAGAGACAGACAAAGCCCAAGCAGGGGGAAGGCCAGAGACAGAGGGATACAGAATCCAAATCAGGCCCAGGCTCTGAGCTGTTATCACAGAGCCTAATGCAGGGCTCAGACTCGCAAACCGCAAGATCATGAACTGAGCTGAAGTCAGGCGCTTAACCGACTGAGCCATCCAGGTGCCCCAAGTCTATCATATATTTGTAAACCTTTTCTACACATCTTTCATAATTTTTATTAACCATCATTAAATATTCTGTCAACACCTCAATTATTTTAAATGGAGTATTTGGCCTTCAATATGAACCATTCCATGATAGATACAAACTACAGACTCCAAGATATGTTCTAACCTTAATTTTTACCTTTTAATTATGTAAACATCTTTATTATTATTATTATTATTATTATTATTATTTTGTTTCTTTATTTTTGATAGAGAGAGGGATAGAGCATGAGTGGGGTAGGGGTATTGAGAAGAGAGAGATGCATTAACTGAAGCAAGCTCCAGGCTCTGAGCTGTCAGCATAGAGCCCCACGCAGGGCTAGAAATCGTAAATTGCAAGATCATGACCTGAGCCAAAGTCAGAAGCTTAAGTGACTGAGCCACCCAGGCACTCCTAATTGGGTAAACATTTTAATTAGGAACTTTTTGTCCAAATAATTTTTTTTTAATTTTTCATTACAGAAATCACAGGAAAATACTCTGATTTGAGCTATTTCACTCATGAAGAGAGGTAATTTTAGTCATGCAGGAAATCAGAAGTTACATAGGACTGTTAGGCTATAGAAAAGAATACAAAGCAATACAAAATAATTTGTCTGATGCTGCTTCACTTTTAATGTTTATCACCTGCTTACAGATACTAAACACTGTGGTGGTTGTGTGTGTGTGTGTGTGTGTGTGTGTGTGTGTGTATGGTTGTTGTTTTTGTTTGTTTATTTTGTTTTGTTTCTATAGTTACCAGTTTCTGTTTTTTACACAAAAGAAAGTGAGCTGTGACCCTTGATATGTTGAGATCTGATACAAGCAATCACAATAGAAGGCTATTTGAACATTTAACTTTTCAGGGAATGTTACCTAGCTTCACTTTTCTCCTGCTCTTATGGTAAATAAGTATCTTCTCACAGTATGAAGATATTTTATTTTTGTGGTTGCAGAAAGAAATCAAATTTAGAAACATAATATCTTCAAGGAGAATAAAGCCACATTTTCAACACGAAATTTGATTTTATATTAACCACATGTTATGGTATTTTACTATATTTATAAGAATCTATAAGAGGCCAAAAGCAATATTCAATTCCCACATTCCTAGATACAATTCAGCATGTTTTTCTCAACCTCTGCTACTTTAGTCATCTCCACTTTACTGCTACAGTGCACAATAAGCAAAAGAGTGTGCTTTTACTGGAAACTATCATGTATTTACTCCTTCTGTTCCCTAAATTATGATACAGATTGTGAAATAAAAATCTGAGGGTTTTCACTAATCAAAGGTGATTGCTTGTCATTTGTCTTCCATATCCTTGTCCTATGGTGAATCATTTCACCTGCTGTTAGAGTCTACTCTGTCCACCTAATTCCTGCCCTGGGAAACACACAAGTTCCAGCTGAGCAGGTGGTATAGAGAGCCCTGCAGGGATGCTGAATGTCAGGAACGTCGCAAGGTAATTCTGCTTTAATATGGTGATTCATTTTGGTTTTACATCTAGATAATTTGTTCTCAGCTGCAGTAAACCAAGGAAAAATAACTCAGTGAAATAAAAATGATAGATGCAGAAATCATCTGCTCAAAACTTGAGGTAAACTTACCTCCTATTTCCTTGAAAGACATATTTTTCAATGTGATATTTAATATAAAAATAAAACAACATATTCTAGTACATAATTGTATCAGTGCTTTCCTATTTTTTCCTTTGTTCTTAAGTAGCAAACTGATTTGACAGTATGCAAAGTTTTCTATAGTATGTATGTGCCTAGAAAGCTGAAAAAGTATCTATGGTTCATTAGCCTCTGAAAACTTAGATGTCTGTTTAACATGTCCATATCTATAACCTTTTGAAGAGAAACAAGTCAGCCTTGACCTAACATCTGTCTCAGATGTTAGCTACTTTATAAATTATGTTATTCAAAAGAGCATATTGGATTATATTTCTCAAAAAATGCAGCATTCTTCTTGAAAATTAATGTGTGTTATGGTGTTAAATGAACTGAACAAACACATTCACAGTAATTTTTGCCAGTGATCAGAGAAAAGATATAGGGTAACAAAGAATCCCCAGAGCATTTAGGAGTGAAATGTTTATCAGCAAAATGTTACCTGACCCCTAGGCTTCTGTTCATCTTCATCTCATGGCAGATACTCAATAACAGAGTGAGTCTCTGAAAAAATTCCAGAGAAAATGTTCTTAAATCGTTTTTACATTTGTTATATATTTTTTAACTTTATTATCAGTGCAGCATAAGTTTTGCATTGGGAGCAAAAGGATATAATACCTATTATATTATGAGCCATATATTAAGAGTCTTCCCCTGGTAAGCTTAGACATAACTTACCAGCTGAAGAATTAAAACCTCTGATAGAAGGTAAATACGAGTAAATTCCCAGCTTATTCCATGGAAAATCCCAAATGTAGGTGGGCAAAGAATATGAATCAGACCTAATCGTACACAAAATATGATGGCTACTTTACAAGTGTTTAGATAACTTATCTCCCATTCTGCTTTGTTTTTCTATATTTTCCTTTGATATTTTTCTTTTGCCTGTGTATATTAATGCCAATTTATAGAATATAAGTATTCTATCACTTTGTCTCATGATAGCTTTTTGCATAATACTTATTTCTCTGAAAATAGTAGTAGTAGTAATTCATATCTTGTATTTGTATAACTGCAATAGTTTTCAAATGAAACAAAATGCATTTCTTCATTTCTGGAATGTATGATTAATCATATGCAAATGGAATTTCAATATAGGGTGCTATAATAATTGCACTATAAGTTAAAAATATGGACTTTCTGAATACATTTGCCAAATTATTATCTTATTAAAGCAATAAAATAAAAACACAAGATTTTTTAAATATATGATCAAGATTTAACCTTTAATTAATACTAAGCAAAATGATTATGAGGCATGTTCTCAAATTTTACTTCTTTCAATTAAACTTATATGATCTTGGTAAGGCACTTTTAAACTTATATGACCTTGGTAAGGCACTTAACCTCTATAGCCTCATCTGCCTTATGCACACTGGGGATAACAGTATGCACTTTTCAGGACTGCACTGAAAGTTAAATTAGATAATGAACTCAGAAATAACTTTATGCAGTAAATCCCTAATAAATGCAATAGAAATTTCTAATTTACAAAAAACAGTCTAATAAAACTAATATTATATATATGTATATATATTTTTATATTTATGTATATATAAAATATTAGTTTTCTTAGACTGTATATATACATATATGTATATATGTATATATGTATATATAAAGTAAAAAAGTGAATTTTAAAGAAGACAAATGATTTAAAAACTTAACCTTTTAAATCAATGCTGTATAAATTCGTATGTCAAATGATTCTGGTTAATTTACTCTATGCTTCCCCATTTTTAAAATTCATTTCAATCCAGAATCACTTATAAATAATTTTTTTTCCTGAGTAAGCAACTCTATAACTCTTCCCCCTAAAATACTGGTGTGTCTTTTGTTTACATAGGAAAAGTTTCAAAACACTTACAGGGTTTATAAAAGTCTGAGTTTCCTTTTGTTGATATGACAACATAATGCATGCAATGGCTTTGTAGATTTTTTTTTTTTTACTCTCAAATTTTTCTTTTTCAAATCTAATATGGATTTGGTTCTTCTTTATCTTTCAGTGTTTTTGTATGGAAAAAAAAGACCATTATATTTTACAAGAAGGAATTTTATGAATTATAGTTCTGTCAGGGAGAGATTGAAAAACTCTTTTTCTTTTCCATTTAATATCACCTTTCTTTCTGCAATACTGTGGGGAGAACAGAGGATAAAGGCAAAAGGGACTGTTTTTAAAAGACTACATATATTTTTAGTGTTCAAATTGAGCCATGTCTTATTCTGGAAAACTTGAATAAAAGAAGCCCCGTGCCTTGTCTTCAGCAACTCATTCCCTTGCCTGATACCACAACCAAGGTAAAACCTCTCCTTCGAAACTGGGTTTGGTTTCTCTAATTCTATCATATCATATTTTTTCTTGCTAGTTTGTGATGTGTACATGTAGTAAGTATAATACAATGTTATAAGTATTGCAATTGAGATAAAAGCAGTAAAAACAACATCACTAAACAAAGAAGAAATGTAGTCATAAGGAATATAGTCAATGATATTGTAATAGCAATGTAACAGGACAAATGGTAGCTACACTTGTGGTGAACATAGCATAATGTATAAACTTGTCAAATCACTATATTGTATACTTGAAACTAAAGTAGCATTATGTGTCAACTATATTCAAAAAAGCTTTTTAGGAAAAAAGGCTCACCTTATATTTTATTACTTTATTCCAATTATCTTAATAATGATTTGAGCCCACATCTCAAAATTGCCATAAATCCATTATCTCTATGTAGGATTTCTCCATCTCTTAAATGCATCAAAGGCCAAAGAAATTTCCACAGTCTAATGTGGGGGTTCATCTCTACTTCACAGCCACAGGCAAAGACACAGATCTGCAACTGGAATTTGTTATTCGGTATAATGGTATTGCTATTAACAATGTTTCCTGTCCATTTTGACTGTGGATTGTTTTCTTCATTCATTTAACAAATATTATTAATGGATGTTAAGCTCCAAGTACTGTTCTAGATGCTGGAAGTACAAGAACTAGAAAAACAAAGCTATTTGTTTTACAAACCTTCTATTCCAGTGACAATAATAATTTTTTAATGTATGTGTGTGTGTGTGTGTGTGTATGTGTGTGTAATCTCATGAGACAATAAGGGGGAAAATGAATATATAGTTTTAGCATCATTACAAAAATAGTTTTGACCTCACCAATGTCCCAAAAAAGGTCTCAAAAAGCCCTACAGCCCCACAAAGAAGACTTTGGGAATCGCTGGCCAGAAGACACAAATTCTTGCTATAATGTACTTCGTCATCTGTTCAGGCCTTCATATTCAGACCACTTTCCACTATTATTCTGTATCTCCTACCATACTATCATCCTTTTAATACAAATATTTACTACATGATTACTTGTCTGTCATATATATATACTCTTATATCCAATGTTATAAATGAGAGAAGTGAAACACGAACAAGTTAAATAATTTTCCCAATTTTTCCACAGCTAGTAAGGGTTGATTTGAACTCACACAATCTATTTCTAGAGCAAATGACTATAATTATTTTATTATGGTGTTTTGCTGCTTGTATTAGTTCTGTTCAAAATTTTCCTTTGAGCCCAATTATTAAAAGGCAGGGCAGTATGCCATCCTGGGTCTTCAATGGGAAACAGCCTCTTCCCTAAAGGCCAAGGGAGGCCCAATGCAAGCAGATGTCCAGTGTTGGGTCTCTTACTACTCACTTCTACAGGCACCAGCCCTACTAGGGCCATTGGATCTAGATTGGTTTGGGCACCCATTCCTTGTGGGCCTTTTTTTCCTAGATGATCCACATAAGCTTTATGTTCCAACTCCTTAAGCAGAATTGACTTAGGAAAATAGAATACCCACCACAGCACTTAATGTCAATATCTTGGCTGTCCCCAGGAGACCCCAACTTATACATTACCCACAGAACAACCTCTCTCATTTTCTAAATGGTAAACTATCTTGAATGTCTCATGGATAATTTATTTTCATACAGATTAGGCAATGGCTTCCTTTAATTTTCTCTATATAAAAAAATAGTAAGGGACATCTTTGTAAATTGTGCTGTGGAGTGAAAAAGCATAAAGTTAAAGTTGATTACAGCATCAGGATAAAACTTATGTGGAAAGAAACATTTGACCATGGACTTGAAGGACAAATAAGAGGTTTCAAGCTTGGGTGGCTCAGTCAGTTAAGTGTCCGACTTTGGCTCAGGTCATGATGTCAGGGTTTGTGAGTTAGAGCCCTGAGTCAGGCTCTGTGCTGACAGCTCATAGCCTGGAGCCTGCTTCAGATTCTGTGTCTCCCGCTCTCTTTGCCCCTCACATGCTCATATTCTGTCTCTCTCTGTCTCTCAGTAGTAAATAAACATTTAAAAAAAAAGAGTTTTAAATTTGTAGAAGTAGGGAAAACAAGCCAGATCAAGAAAGAAAAAAAATTTCATGGTTGACAAATAGTCTTACAAGAATTTCTCCTCTGCTTTTGCAGTACTGTGTATACACCTCTATTATAAACCCTACAAAATATATTTAATTATTAGGTTACATCTCTGTTTTGCTCACTATACTCTCATATTATGGGATCAAGGATCCCATAATTTATTTTTTATATAAATTTATATAAAATATATTTATTATTTTCCTAGACCAAAGCCAGGCAAGTAGGCATGCAGTAAACATTTGTGTGAAAGGATGGTAGTGTGGAAGGAGAAACAGAATAATAGTGGAAAGCAGTCTGAATATGAAGGCCTGAACAGATAGTGAAGTACATTATAGCAAGAATTTGTGTCTTCTGGCCAGTGATTCCCAAAGTCTTCTTTGTGGTGCTGTAGGGCTTTCTGAGACCTTTTTTGGGACATTGGTGAGGTCAAAACTATTTTTGTAATAATGCTAAAACTATATATTCATTTCCCCCCACCTCCTTATTCTCTCATGAGACTATGGTGAAGTTTTCCAGAGTCTACATGATCTGCAATGACATTATTATTTTGATGGTAAAAGCAGCATGAATTTGTATATTCTTGTTTTAAAAATGTTTTCAGTGGGTTCCTGGGTGGCTCAGTCGGTTAAATGTCCAACTTCGGCTCAGGTATGATCTCATGGTCCATGGGTGAGTTCAAGTCCCACATTAGGCTCTGTGCTGACAACTTAGAGCCTGGAGCCTGTTTTTGATTCTGTGCCTCCCTCCCTTTCTGCGCCTCATCCTCTCTCTCTGTCTCTCTCTCAAAATTAAATAAACATTACTTTAAAAAAAATCAGTATATGGAGATAGACCTACATAATTTACATAGGCAAAATTCCTTAAGTTCCTCAATAATTCATAGAAGTATTAAATATTCCTGAGGCCAAAAATGTTGAGCATTATTATTCTAGGTAAACGATTAAATTTTTGAAGTGGGGTGATGATATAATTATGTCACTGCTATTTTGCTATGAAGTTTAGTAGAGGTAAGACAATTAGGATTTATGGGTCTAACAATTCCATTTTCTATATATTCTTATGACTTAATGATGTAGTTACATTTTACTTGTTTTTAAAGAAAATTCATATGGTCATGTTAGATGCAGCTTTGAAACACCATCCATGAACATAAACTCAAATGAAGTAAACATTTAGCTATTATCTATTGAATAAATTTGGTTTACTCTAGGTGAAAGGTAATTGCCTATATACATAAGTACTACATTGAACTACCTATGTTTTACGGTAAAAGAGGAAGCTGGTGAGATATTTAGCTGTCCACACTATAACATTTATATGTTCTGCTATCCAGTCTCAATAAATTTAAAGTATTTTATAACAGTTATTCCAAAGTACTTTATGCCCTCTGATGACCACTTGAAACTTTGTTCTTTTGTTTTGTTTTTTGATAGATTTCTTACCTCAAAAACTTTATATTTGGCAAAATTAGAATAAGAAGAACCTAATTTTAAGTGCTATGATATTTTGGCTGCAGTTTGGGAACTTCTTAGCCTGGTAACAATAGGGTGCGTGCTATGTAAAATTCATTTCCTGAACTCATTTTCACCTCACTTGGATACTTTTAATTTTCCATTTTCTCTTAATATATGAGACAAAAGTGTCATCCAAGTCAGTATCAAAGAGGGCAGAGAAGACACACAGTTGTGAAGAGTTTTTAAGTTGGTAGAAAGTGTATTATCAAATTTCTACTTTCATTTTTAATAATCCTCCCCAAAAAAGTATAATTAACATTATACTAATTATACAGCCACGATCAATTATTATTTATTGACACATTGATTGAGGTCTATGCTTCTCTATTTTTCTGGGCTCAATAGAGAGAACACTGATTACCAAAGCTCATATTAACATATGTTATAGGGGCACCTGGGTGGCTCAGTTGGTTAAGTGTCTGACTCTTGATTTCATGATCTCTTGATTTCATGATTTCTTGAGTTCAGATCATGATTTCATGTTTCATAGGTTCAATCCCCACGTTGGCCTCTGTGTTGACAACATGGAACCTGTTTGAGATTCATTCTGTCCCTCTTTCTCTGCCCCTCCCCCACTTATTCTCTCTTTTTCTCTCTCAAAATAAATAAACATTTTTTAAAAAATGTTACAATCTGCTTTTGCTCTGAAAGCTTTCCAAGCAGTTTATCGACTTTACTAAATAATTTACCTAAATCTATACTTCTTAAAATTTTCATTCAACACAGAAAAACCAACTTGGCCTTTTTACTTTTCATATCAGTGTCACTGCCCATGTGCATGGAATGACAAAATACAAAAAGAAGATAGATTTAGGACTCAAAGCTCTTATTAATAAGGTATTAAATTCACACTATTGATTAGAGCCATCTTGACATTTTTGATTTTTAATTAATCAATTGTCCATTGCACATCCTTTGACTGCAAGTCATTTTTATCTCATTTGTAGGTAAAATCTAAGCCTCAAAATATAAAAGTTTCTTTCATTTCCCCACACATATTCTTGTTAATTTTTAAATAAAAAACAAGATGAAGCACTGAGTTAAGTGAGATAATTTAGCCTTTATTATCTGAGAGTTTTCACATACTCTAACTTTGAATTGAATTATCATATATGACACATACAGTAAAATGAAAAAGAAGTACCTAGGATTCCTGAAAATTAAGATTATCCTGATATATTTTTTCAAAATAAATTGGTAATTAAAAAATCTTTTTGTACAGTTTTTAACCAAGACAAAGTTTAATTACATAAATCTGTGTGTCAGGATGCCCTAATTGTATTTTATTTCATTTCCTACCATATCTTAATAGCATCTGTGTGGGAATCCTGTCATTTATTTTCTATACACAATCACAGCAGGAAATTGCAGTTGCAGAGAGCATCATTTTAGCACAAGTTTGATTATATCTTTAAAATGTCTATTATGTTTTTATTTTTTAAATGTTTTTATTTATTCATTTTGAGAGAGAAAGAGAGTACAAGCATGAGCGGGAAAGGAGCAGAGAAAGAAGTAGAAAGAATCCCAAGCAGGCTCCGTGTTGCCAGCACAAGGCCAGATGCTGGGCTCAATCTTACTAAGTATGAGATCATGACCTGAGCCCAAATCAAAAGTCAAATGCTTAATCAACTGAGGTACCCGTGCACCCCTATTATGTCTTTAAATGACTGATAGATACTATTGTTCCAACAACATGAGACCAGTGGGACACTTTATAGTATATCTATAGTCTCTGACCTCTATTCTTTAACAAGATTTTAACACTGGAAGAACAGTTTGTGGTGTGTGTGTGTGCACATGTGTGTGCATGCACACGTGTGTGTGTGTGTGTGTGTGTGTGAAAGAGAGAGAGAGAGAGAGAGAGAGAGAGAGAGAGAGAGGATATGAGTTAGGGAATAATAGACACTTGGGGAAAGATACAACAGTATCTTGATACATTGATTATAAAAATTTACCCATGGTCATATACCATATAATTTTTGAATATCTAAGTAAGAAAAAAAACTGCGAAGAGATGAGGGAGACATTATTATTCTTATTATTCAAGTAAGAAAATAAGGGCAAGAGAATTGACTTTATTTACCCAATGAATCAATGGCAAAGCATGGACTAAAGCCAAAGTTCCCTTTATATTTACTTTTCTATGCAAAAGAGAGAGAGAGAGAAAGCACAAGCAGGGGAGGGCAGAAAGAAAGGGAGAGAATCCCAAGCAGGCCCCATGCTCAGGGCAGAGTCCAACACAGCGCTCGATCCCATGACCATGAGATCATGACCTGAGCTGAAATCAAGAGTCTAATTTTCATGCTTACCTATATTCTTTCATTTTAAAAAAATTAATATATTGGGGTTTTTTTGAGAAGTTTTAGGATCACAGCAGAATTGAGCAGTACGTACAGAGAGAGTTCTCATAAATCCCTGCCCCATAAATATACCCTCCTCCACTATCAACGTACCACACCAGTGTGGTACATTTGCGACAATCAACAAACCAATATTGACACATTACTATCAATCATAGTCCATAGTTTCCAATGGGGTTCACAATTGGTGTTGTACTTTCTTATAGGTTTTGAGAAATACACAATGGCATGTATTGGTCATTGTATCATACAGAATAGTTTCCCTCCCCTAAAAATCCCCTGTGCTCCACCAATTCATTTTTGTCCCCCACTAGCATCTCCCCCAGAACCTGAAAACCACTAAGCTTTTTACTGCCTACATAGTATTATTGTCTTTCCCACGATGTCATATAGTAGGAATTAAACAGTATGTAATCTTTTCAATTTGGCTTTTTTCTTCACTTACATTAAAGATTCGTGTGTGTGTGTGTGTGTGTGTGTGTGTGTGTGTGTGTGTCAGGGGGTTAGAAGTTTGATAACTCATTTCTTTTGAGCACTAAATAATATATTCTACATTTACAACTAGATACAATCCAAATCCAACTCAATAAACCAGAAGAGTAATTCATAAACCCCACAATTAAACATAGAGAAGGAGCTTCATTTGCGAGGTTAAGAATGTCACAAAGGTAGAGGGATGCTGGCCATAGGAGAGGGGGAACTGTGCAACAAATGGGCAGAGAAATTGGCCCTCCTACTAGACAGCTAACATGGGGAAGACTAATCTCAAACATTTGGCTTTAAAAACCAGAAAGGCTGAATTTCATGAGTTTGTAAAACCAGTGGAATCTAGAGATTTAAAAGTTAGCTGACTCAATACTGAGTGAGCAGGGAGGGCAAGAGATAGATACATTTCCACCCTTAAAGAGACAGCAGCCTGTGCTGAGAGGCATCCAAAAAATGACAATCTACACAATGCCAGGGACAAATGAGAGACATATTTGTTCATATGAATTTTGGAGCATGCCAGGGAACTTCTGTGACAAAAAGGAAGCTAGAAGTCACCGTTTCCTTCCTCATCCACCAGCATAAACACAGAGACACCTATGTAGAGGATGCTGCACAGATGCTTGCAAGCTAACTTGATAACAGTGTGCCATGCCCTCAAATTATCCTTAGGATTCACCCACTCAAATACTGCTAGTCTTAACTCTGGGGTCAGAGCAAATTTTATTAGCATGTACTATGCCCACCCACCACACCATGCCCAGTTGTGTGCCCCCAGCCACCCCACTCCCAAGTTTATAGCTGGCCTGCCTGTGTCCCAATAACACCACAGAGAGCAAGCATGGAGAATGACAAGCAGAGTGTCAGTGCAGATGACTGCACTGAAAGGAAAAGTGGTGCAGACACAACAGCAGGGCATAAACAACACACATAGGATACTCTCCTGAAGTGCCAGAATCTGGAACAGGGGACAGTACACTGCAGGCCACTCCAGAATTTCTTTTTCATAAACGTATTACTTTCAAGAGCAGAAGGCATAGCTGTCTTTCTCAACATATAGTAACACAGAGATGCAGACACAATGAGAGGACAGAGAAATTTATTCCAAATGAAAGAACAGATGAAGCCACTACCAGAAATGTAAGTGAAACAGATTGAAGTAACATGCCTGGTAGACAATCTAAAGCAATGATCATAAGGATACTCACTGGACTTGACAGAAAAAGAAGTAGAAGACATTAGTGAGACCCTTGTCACAGAGATAATGAATGACAAAACAGGGATACAGGATTCAATTAAAGGAGAAACATGTTTGATAGAATGAATAGCAGGGTGAAACAAGTAAAGGAACAAATTAGTGACCTACAAAACAGAGTAATGGGAAATAATCAAGTTGAACAAAAGAGACAAAAAAGAATTATGAAAATGAGAATAGACTTAGGAAACTCAGTGACTCAAACAAACATAATATTATTCATATTGTAGGAGAACCAGAGGAAGAAGAGAGAGAAAAGGAAGAACCACATTTGTTTGAAGAAATAATAGCTGAAAACTTCCCTAAACTGGGAAAGGAAACACATATCCAGATCCAGGAAGCACTAAGAACTCCCATCAAAATCAACAAAATCAGACCCATAACAAGACTTATTGTAATTTAATTGGCAAAATATAGTGATAAAAAATAAAAAACGAGACAAATAAGTCATTAACTTACAAAGGAAAACCCATATAACTAGCAGGAGGTGTTTGTTTGTTTGTTTGTTTACCAAAACTTTGCAAGATAGAAAGGAGTTGCATGATGTACTCTTAAGTGCCAAAGGAGAAAAATCAGCAGCCAAGAAATACTGTATCTAGCAAGTCTATCATTCAGAATAGAAGGAGAGATAAACTTAAGGAGAGTTTCCAGGATAAATAAAAACTTCAGGAGTTCATGACCACTAAACCACCCTTAAAAGAGATACTAAAGGGACTCTGTGAGTGGAAAAGAGAGGCCAGATATGACAGTATAGAGGTGAAAAACATGAAAGCAGCAAGAATGGATATTTTTGTTAAAAAAAATCAGTCAAGGAACACACACAAAAAAGATATAAAATATAATAACATATACCTAAAACATGGAGAGGTAGAGAGAAAAGAATGGGTTGAAATTTAAATTGTCATGAAGTTAATACAGACTTCTACATGCAGAAGTGGTTATATACAATTCTAATGGTAATGATATATCAAAAACCACTGATAGATATGCGAAGAATAAATAGAAATAAATCCAAATATATCACTAAATAAAACCAGCAAACCATGAAAGGAAGGCAAGAAAAGATCACAGAAAAACTAAAACAAACAAACACACACGCACAAAACAAGAAATAAAATGTCAACAAATGCATATATATCAATAATTACTTTGAATGTAATTGGACTACACACTCCAATCAAAATACATAGGTGAGAGAGTGGATAACAAAACATGACCCATCTATATGGTGCCTACAAAAAACTAATTTTAGTCCTAAAGCTGTCTACAAATTGAAAGTGAGGGAATGGAGAAACATGCATCATACAAATGGATGTCAAAAAAAAATGGTGTGGTAAATACCGAGACCAGACAAAATAGACTTTAAAATGAAGACCATAATAAGAGACAAAGAAAGACACTATATAATAATAAAATCAAGAATCCATCAGGAAGATATAACAGCTGTAAATATTTATGCAACCAACATAAGAGCACCAAAATTCATCAAACAGCTAATAACAAATATAAAGGAATTAACCCACAAAAATACAATGATAGCAGGAGACTTTAACACCATACTTACATCAGTGGGGAGATCATCCAAAAATAAAATCAGCAAGGATGAGTTGGCTTTGAATGGCACAGTGGAACGACTGAATTTAACAGATATATCCAGAACATTTGGTTCTAAAACAGGAGAATAGACATTCTTTTTAAGTACATGTGGAACATTATCCAGAATAGATCACATATTAGACCACAAAAAAAGACACCAAACTCAAGAACAGTGAAGTCACATCTTTTCTGACCACAATGCTATGAAACTAGAAGTCAACCAAGAGAAAAAAAATCTGGAAAGAACAGAAATACAAGAAAGTTAAATAATATACTACCAAACAATAAATGGTTCAAGCAAGAGATAAAAGAAAAAATCAAAAGTTACATGGAAACAAATAAAAAGTAAAATACAACAGTCCAAAAACCCTTTGGGAAACAACAAAAACTGTTCTAAGCGGGAAATTTATAACAATGAAGGTTTACCTCAAGAAACAAGACAACTAAGTAAATAACCTATCCTTACACCTAAAAGAGCTAGAAAAAGAACAAATGAAATTAAAACCAGCAGAAGGAATGAAATAACAAAGATTAGAGCAAAAAATAAATGACATGGAAACAAACAACAACAACAACAAAAAAGAACAGATCAATGAAATCAGGAGCTGGTTCCTTGGAAAAAATCAATAAAATTTATAAGCCTCTAGCCAGACATATCAAAGAAAAAAAAAGAAAGAATTCAAATGAATGAAATCATTAATGAGAGAGGAGAAATAAAAGCAAAACCACTGAAATATAATTAATTATAAGATAATATTATGAAAAATTATATGCCAACAACTGAGGCAACTTAGAAGAAGTGGATAACTACCAACCTGAAACAGAAACAAATAAAATATTTGAAAAGACTCATAACCAGCAAAAAAACAAATCAAATCAGTAATCAAAAACTCCCAGCAAACAAAAGGCCAGGACCAAATGGCTTCGCAGGTGAATTATACCAAATATTTAAAGAAGAGTTAATTCCTATTCTTCTCAAGTAATTCAGAAAATAATAAAAGAAAACCTCTAAATTCATTCTATGAGAACAGCAATACACTGATATCAAAATTTGATAAGGACATCACTAAAAAAAAAAAAGAGAGAGAATGATAGGCCAATATTTCTGATGAACATAGATTCATATATCTTCACTAAAATGCTATCAAATCAAATTCAACAATATGTTTTAAAAACTCATTCACCACAATCAAGAGTGATTTATCCTGTGGTGCAAGGGTGGTTCTATATTTGCAAATCAATCAGCGTGATGCATCATACCAGTTAGAGAAAGGATAAAAACCATATGATCATTTCAATAAATGCAGAAAAAGCTTTTGTCAAAGTACAACATTGATTCACAATAAAAACTCTCAACAAAATAGATTTAGAGGAAACATACCTCGAGATAATAAAGGCAAAACATGAGAACTGGGAGGGAAGATGGCGGCGTAGGAGGACGCTGGGCTCACCTCGCGTCCTGCTGATCACTTAGATTCCACCTACACCTGCCTAAAACCCAGAAAACCGCCAGAGGATTAGCAGAACGGAGTCTCCAGAGCCAAGCGCAGACGAGAGGCCCACGGAAGAGGGTAGGAAGGGCGGCGAGGCGGTGCGCGCTCCACGGACTGGCGGGAGGGAGCCGGAGCGGAGGGGCGGCTCGCCGGCCAAGCAGAGCCCCCGAGTCTGGCTGGCAAAAGCGGAGGGGCCAGACGGACTGTGTTCCGACAGCAAGCGTGAGTTAGCGTCTGGGAGGTCATAAGTTAACAGCTCTGCTCAGAAAGCGGGAAGGCTGGAGGACAAAGGGAGGGAAAGCTGCTGAGCCCCCGGACGGCAGAGCTCAGCTTGGCGGGGAACAAAGGCGCTCGCCAGCGCCATCTCCCCCGCCCATCCACCAGCCAAAATCCCAAAGGGAACCAGTTCCTGCCAGGGAACTTGCTCTCTCCGCGCAAACACCCAACTCTGTGCTTCTGCGGAGCCAAACCTCCGGCAGCGGATCTGACTCCCTCCTGCTGCCACAGGGCCCCTTCTGAAGTGGATCACCTAAGGAGAAGCGAGCTAAGCCTGCCCCTCCTGCCCCCCGTGCACCTTGCCTACCCACCCCAGCTAATACGCCAGATCCCCAGCACCACAAGCCTGGCAGTGTGCAAGTGGCCCAGACTGGCCACGCCACCCCACAGTGAATCCCGCCCCTAGGAGAGGGGAAGAGAAGGCACACACCAGTCTGACTGTGGCCCCAGTGGTGGGCTGGGGGCAGACATCAGGTCGGACTGCGGCCCCGCCCACCAACTCCAGTTATACACCACAGCACAGGGGAAGTGCCCTGCAGGTCCTCACCACTCCAGGGACTATCCAAAATGACCAAACGGAAGAATTCCCCTCAGAAGAATCTCCAGGAAATAACAACAGCTAATGAACTGATCAAAAAGGATTTAAATAATATAACAGAAAGTGAATTTAGAATAATAGTCATAAAATTAATCGCTGGGCTTGAAAACAGTATACAGGACAGCAGAGAATCTCTTGCCACAGAGATCAGGGGACTAAGGAACAGTCACGAGGAGCTGAAAAGCGCTTTAAACGAAATGCAAAACAAAATGGAAACGACGACGGCTCGGATTGAAGAGGCAGAGGAGAGAATAGGTGAACTAGAAGACAAAGTTATGGAAAAAGAGGAAGCTGAGAGAAAGAGAGATAAAAAAATCCAGGAGTATGAGGGGAAAATTAGAGAACTAAGTGATACACTAAAAAGAAATAATATACGCATAATTGGTATCCCAGAGGAGGAAGAGAGAGGGAAAGGTGCTGAAGGGGTACTTGAAGAAATTATAGCTGAGAACTTCCCTGAACTGGGGAAGGAAAAAGGCATTGAAATCCAAGAGGCACAGAGAACTCCCTTCAGACGTAACTTGAATCGATCTTCTGCACGACATATCATAGTGAAACTGGCAAAATACAAGGATAAAGAGAAAATTCTGAAAGCAGCAAGGGATAAACGTGCCCTCACATATAAAGGGAGACCTGTAAGACTCGTGACTGATCTCTCCTTTGAAACTTGGCAGGCCAGAAAGGCTTGGCACGAGATCTTCAGTGTGCTAAACAGAAAAAATATGCAGCCGAGAATCCTTTATCCAGCAAGTCTGTCATTTAGAATAGAAGGAGAGATAAAGGTCTTCCCAAACAAACAAAAACTGAAGGAATTTGTCACCACGAAACCAGCCCTACAAGAGATCCTAAGGGGGATCCTGTGAGACAAAATACCAGAGACATTGCTACAAGCATAAAACATACAGACATCACAATGACTCTAAACCCGTATCTTTCTATAATATCACTGAATGTAAATGAATTAAATGTGCCAACCAAAAGACATAGGGTATCAGAATGGATAAAAAAACAAGACCCATCTATTTGCTGTCTACAAGAGACTCATTTTAGATCTGAGGACACCTTTAGATTGAGAGTGAGGGGATGGAGAACTATTTATCATGCTACTGGAAGCCAAAAGAAAGCTGGAGTAGCCATACTTATATCAGACAAACTAGACTTTAAATTAAAGGCTGTAACAAGAGATGAAGAAGGGCATTATATAATAATTACAGGGTCTATCCATCAGGAAGAGCTAACAATTATAAATGTCTATGCGCCAAATACCGGAGCCCCCAGATATATAAAACAATTACTCATAAACATAAGCAACCTTATTGATAAGAATGTGGTAATTGCAGGGGACTTTCACACCCCACTTACAGAAGTGGATAGATCATCTAGACACAGGGTCAATAAAGAAACAAGGGCCCTGAATGACACATTGGATCAGATGGACTTGACAGATATATTTAGAACTCTGCATCCCAAAGCAACAGAATATACTTTCTTCTCGAGTGCACATGGAACATTCTCCAAGATAGATCATATACTGGGTCACAAAACAGCCCTTCATAAGTTTCCAAGAATTGAAATTATACCATGCATACTTTTAGACCACAATGCTATGAAGCTTGAAATCAACCACAGGAAAAAGTCTGGAAAACCTCCAAAAGCATGGAGGTTAAAGAACACCCTACTAACGAATGAGTGGGTCAACCAGGCAATTAGAGAAGAAATTAAAAAATATATGGAAACAAACGAAAATGAAAATACAACAATCCAAACGCTTTGGGATGCAGCGAAGGCAGTCCTGAGAGGAAAATACATTGCAATCCAGGCCTATCTCAAGAAACAAGAAAAATCCCAAATACACAATCTAACAGCACACCTAAAGGAAATAGAAGCAGAACAGCAAAGGCAGCCTAAACCCAGCAGAAGAAGAGAAATAACAAAGATCAGAGTAGAAATAAACAATATAGAATCTAAAAAAACTGTAGAGCAGATCAATGAAACCAAGAGTTGGTTTTTTGAAAAAATAAACAAAATTGACAAACCTCTAGCCAGGCTTCTCAAAAAGAAAAGGGAGATGACCCAAATAGATAAAATCATGAATGAAAATGGAATTATTACAACCAATCCCTCAGAGATACAAACAATTATCAGGGAATACTATGAAAAATTATATGCCAACAAATTGGACAACCTGGAAGAAATGGACATATTCCTAAACACCCACACTCTTCCAAAACTCAATCAGGAGGAAATAGAAAACTTGAACAGACCCGTAACCAGCAAAGAAATCGAATCGGTTATCAAAAATCTCCCAACAAATAAGAGTCCAGGACCAGATGGCTTCCCAGGGGAGTTCTACCAGACATTTAAAGCAGAGATAATACCTATCCTTCTCAAGCTATTCCAAGAAATAGAAAGGGAAGGAAAACTTCCAGACTCATTCTATGAAGCCAGTATTACTTTGATTCCTAAACCAGACAGAGACCCAGTAAAAAAAGAGAACTACAGGCCAATATCCCTGATGAATATGGATGCAAAAATTCTCAACAAGATACTAGCAAATCGAATTCAACGGCATATAAAAAGAATTATTCACCATGATCAAGTGGGATTCATTCCTGGGATGCAGGGCTGGTTCAACATTTGCAAATCGATCAACGTGATACATCACATTAACAAAAAAAAAGAGAAGAACCATATGATCCTGTCAATCGATGCAGAAAAGGCCTTTGACAAAATCCAGCACCCTTTCTTAATGAAAACCCTTGAGAAAGTCGGGATAGAAGGAACATACTTAAAGATCATAAAAGCCATTTATGAAAAGCCCACAACTAACATCATCCTCAACGGGGAACAACTGAGAGCTTTTTCCCTGAGGTCAGGAACACGACAGGGATGCCCACTCTCACCGCTTTTGTTTAACATAGTGCTGGAAGTTCTAGCATCAGCAATCAGGCAACAAAAGAAAATCAAAGGCACCAAAATTGGCAAAGATGAAGTCAAGCTTTCGCTTTTTGCAGATGACATGATACTATACATGGAAAATCTGATAGACTCCACCAAAGTCTGCTAGAACTGATACATGAATTCAGCAAAGTTGCAGGATACAAAATCAATGTACAGAAATCAGTTGCATTCTTATACACTAACAATGAAGCAACAGAAAGACAAATAAAGACACTGATCCCATTCACAATTGCACCAAGAAGCATAAAATCCCTAGGAATAAATCTAACCAAAGATGTACAAGATCTGTATGCTGAAAACTATAGAAAGCTTATGCAGGTAATTGAAGAAGATATAAAGAAATGGAAAGACATTCCCTGCTCATGGATTGGAAGAATAAATATTGTCAAAATGTCAATACTACCCAAAGCTATCTACACATTCAATGCAATCCCAATCAAAATTGCACCAGCATTCTTCTCGAAACTAGAACAAGCAATCCTAAAATTCATATGGAACAACAAAAGGCCCCGAATAGCCAAAGTAATTTTGAAGAAGAAGACCAAAGCAGGAGGCATCAGAATCCCAGACTTTAGCCTCTACTACAAAGCTGTCATCATCAAGACAGCATGGTATTGGCACAAAAACAGACACATAGACCAATGGAATAGAATAGAAACCCAGAACTAGACCCACAAACGTATGGCCAACTCATCTTTGACAAAGCAGGAAAGAACATCCAATGGAAAAAAGACAGTCTCTTTAACAAATGGTGCTGGGAGAACTGGACAGCAACATGCAGAAGGTTGAAACTAGACCACTTTCTCACACCATTCACAAAAATAAACTCAAAATTGATAAAGGACCTGAATGTGAGACAGGAAACCATCAAAACCTTAGAGGAGAAAGCAGGAAAAGACCTCTCTGACCTCAGCCGTAGCAATCTCTTACTCGGCACATCCCCAAAGGCAAGGGAATTAAAAGCAAAAGTGAATTACTGGGACCTTATGAAGATAAAAAGCTTCTGCACAGCAAAGGAAACAACCAACAAAACTAAAAGGCAACCAACGGAATGGGAAAACATATTTGCAAATGACATATCGGACAAAGGGCTAGTATCCAAAATCTATAAAGAGCTCATCAAACTCCACACCCAAAAAACAAATAACCCAGTGAAGAAATGGGCAGAAAACATGAATAGACACTTCTCTAAAGAAGACATCCGGATGGCCAACAGGCACATGAAAAGATGTTCAACGTCGCTCCTTATCAGGGAAATACAAATCAAAACCACACTCAGATATCACCTCACGCCAGTCAGAGTGGCCAAAATGAACAAATCAGGAGACTATAGATGCTGGCGAGGATGTGGAGAAACGGGAACCCTCTTGCACTGTTGGTGGGAATGCAAATTGGTGCAGCTGCTCTGGAAAGCAGTGTGGAGGTTCCTCAGAAAATTAAAAATAGACCTACCCTATGACCCAGCAATAGCACTGCTAGGAATTTATCCAAGGGATACAGGAGTACTGATGCATAGGGGCACTTGTACCCCAATGTTTATAGCAGCACTCTCAACAATAACCAAATTATGGAAAGAGCCGAAATGTCCATCAACTGATGAATGGATAAAGAAATTGTGGTTTATATACACGATGGAATACTACGTGGCAATGAGAAAAAATGAAATATGGCCTTTTGTAGCAACGTGGATGGAACTGGAGAGTGTGATGCTAAGTGAAGTAAGCCATACAGAGAAAGACAGATACCATATGGTTTCACTCTTATATGGATCCTGAGAAAGGTAACAGAAACCCATGGGGGAGGGGAAGGAAAAAAAAAAAAAAGAGGTTAGAGTGGGAGAGAGCCAAAGCATAAGAGACTGTTAAAAACTGAGAACAAACTGAGAGTTGATGGGGGGTGGGAGGGAGGGTAGGGTGGGTGATGGGTATTGAGGAGGGCACCTTTTGGGATGAGTACTGGGTGTTGTATGGAAACCAATTTGACAGTAAATTTCATATATTAAAGAATAAAAAAAATAAATAAATAAAGCAGCAAATTAATTGAAAGAAAATACAATAAAATAAAATAAAGGCAAAACATGAAAAACCCACAGCTGACATCATGAACAATGGGGAAAAACAGAACTTTTCCCCTAAGGTCAGGAAGGAGACAAGGATGTACACTCGTGCCACTTTTATTCAACATAGTAGTAGAAGTCCCAGCCACAAAATTAGACAACATAAATAAATAAAAGGCATCTAAATTGGTAAAGAAGAAGAAAACTTTCACTCTTTGCAGATGACATAATAATGTATATAGCAAACCCAAAAGACCACCGAATACTGCTAGAACTGTTAAACAAATTCAGTACCCTCTCAGGATAAAAAATCAATGTACATAAATCTGCTGCATTCCTATACTCCAATAATGAAGAAGCAAAATCTGCTGCATGTCTATACTCCAATAATGAAGAAGCAGAAAGAGAAATTAAGAAAATAATCCCATTTACAATTGCACCCAAAGTAATAAGATACCTTGGAATAAACCTAAATACAGTAGTGAATGACTGAGTTTCTGAAAACTACAAAACACTAATGAAAGAATTTGAAGATGACACATATTGTTAAAATGTTTTTACTACCCAAAGTAATCTACACATTATTTAATATAATCTCTACCAAAATACCAACAGTATTTTTCACAGAGCTAGAACAAATAATTCTAAAAATTTTATGGGACCCCCAAAAGACCCTAAATAACGAAAGCAGGCTTGAAAAAGGAAAGCAAAACTGGAAGCATCACAATTCCAGACTTCAAGCTGTATTACAAAGCTGTAGTAATCAAAACAGTATGACTATCACAAAAACAGACAAATATTTCATAGAAAGCCTAGATGAATCCACAACTATGCGGTTTATGTTTCCACCAAAGTAGGAAACAATATCCAATGGGAAAAGTACAGTCTCTTCAATGAATGGTGTTGGAAAACGGGGCAGGAACATGTGGGAAAAAAAAAGGAATTGGACCACTTTCTTATACCATACACAATTATAAATTCAAAATGGATTAAAGACCTAAATATGACAACTGAAACCATAAAAATCCTAGAAGAAAACAGAGGCAGGAATTTCTGCTATCAGCCATAGCCACCATTTTGAAGATTTGTCTCCATAAGCAAGGTACAGAAAAGCAAAAATAAACTATGGGGACTACATCAAAATAAAAAGCTTCTGCACAGACAAAACTAAAACTAAAAGACAAAACTAAAAGACAATCTACTGAATGGGAGAAGATATTTGCAAATGACATATCCAATAAAGGTTTACTATCCAAAATACATAAAGAATTTACAAAACTCAACACTCCAAAAACAAATAATCCAATTTAAAAATTGGCAGAAGACATGAACAGACATTTTTCCAAAGAAGACATCCAGATGGCCAACATTCATATAAAAAGATACTCAACATCACTCATCATCAGGGAAATGCAAACAAAAGCACAATGAAATATCATCTTATACTCGTCAGAATGTCTAAAAGCACCACAAGAAACAACAGGTGTTGGCCAGGATATGGAGAATGGGGAAACTCTCGCAGTGTTTGTGGGAATGCACTGCTGCAGCTACTGTGGGAAACAGTATGGAGGTTCCTCAAAAAGTTAAAAATAGAACTACCCTTTGATCCAGCAATTGCACTATTGGATGTTTACCCTAAGAATACAAAAACACTAATTCAAAGGGATGGATGCACCCCAATGCTTATAGCAGTATTATTTATCATCCCAAGCTACGGAAACAGCCCAAGTGTCTATCAATTGACAAAAGTGTAAAGATGTGTATATATCATATATTATATACATACATTCAATGACATGAATAGAGCTAAGGAATATAATGGTAAGCAAAGTCAGTCAGAGAAATGCAAATACCATATGATACACTCATGTGGAATTTAAAAACATAACAAAGGAGCAAAAAGAAAAAAAGAGAGACAAACCAAGAAACTGACTCTTAATTATAGAGAACAAACTGATGGTTACCAGAGAGAGGTGGGTGTGGGAATGGGTGAAATAGGTGATGGATATTAGGAGTGCACTTGTCATGATGAGCACTCCGTGATGTATGGAATTGTTGAATACTATATTGTACACCTGAAACTAATATAACACTGTATGTTAACTAACTGGAATTAAAATAAAAACTTAAAAACATAGTGTCTATTTTGTCCAATATAAGTATTGTTCTTCTGGCTATTTTCTGATATCCATTTGCATGATAAATGTTTCTCCCATCCCCTCACTTTCAATCTGCAGATGTTTTAGGTCTGAAATGAGTTTTGTGTAGGCAGTATTTGGTGGGTCTTGTTTGTTTTGTTTGTTTGTTTGATTCACACTGTCACCCTATGTCTTTTGATTAGAGCATTTAGTCCATTTACATTCAAAGTCATTATGGAAAAATATGTGTTTTTTGCCACTTTGTTACTTGTTTTGTGGTTGTTTTTGTAGTTTTTCTCTGATTCTTTTTTGTCTTTCTCTCTTTAGTCCTTGCGTATATATTACTGGTTTTGATTTGTCCTTACCATTAAGTCTGCATATAATATCTTCTACACATATCAGTCTATATAAGTTGATGGTTGCTTAAGTTGTAACATGTTCTTAGTCCTCTTCCCCACGTTTTTGGTATATGGTGTCATATTTTGCATTCTTTTATTTTGTGAATCTCTTTTCTGATTTTTGCAGAAGTATTTATTTCTACTGCTTTTTTGTTTCCCTCTTTTATTTATTTTTTATTTTTTAATGTTTATTTATTTTTGAGAGAGAAAGCACAAGCAGGGGAGGGTCAGAGAGAGAGGGAGACACAGAATCTGAAGCAGACTCCAGGCTCTGAGCTGTCAGCACAGAACCCGACCTGGGACTCGAACCCACAAATTGTGAGATCATGACCTGAGCCGAAGTTGGACGCTTAACCAACTGGGCCACCCAGGTGCCCCAGCTTCCCTCTTTTCATACTCTTACTTTTGGTCTTTCCTTTCTTCTCAGAGTCCCCTTTAATATTTCTTGTACAACTTGGTTAGTTGTCATAAACGCCTTTAGTTTTTGTTTGGCTGAGAACATCTTTATCTCTCCTTCTATTCTGAAAGATAGTCTCACTGGGTAGAATATTCTTGGGTGTAGATTTTTCCCTTTCAGCACTTTGAACATATCATGTCACTCGCTTCTGGCTTGCAAAGTTTCTGCTGGAAAATCCTCTGAAAGCCTTATGCGGAATTCTATGTATGTAACTGCCTTCTTTTTTATGCTCATTTAAATTTTTTTCTTTATGACTTTTCCCATTTTGTTACTATGTGTGTAGTGTGGATCTCCTCCGGTTCATTGTGTTGGGGGCGGGGTCTCTGTGCCTCCTGGATTTGGGTATCTGTTTCCTCCCCCAGTTTAGGTAAATTTTCAGCTATTATTTCTTCAATAAATCTTCTGTTCCCTTTTCTCTCTCTTTTTCTTCTGGATCCCTATAATGTGAATGTTATTATGCTTGATGGAGTAACTGACTTCCCCAAGTCTATTCTCATTTTGCATAGTTCGTTTTTCTCTTATTTGTTCATCTTGATTACTTTCTATTACTCTATCTTATAAGTAACCAATTCGGTTCTCTGCTTCTCCCAGCCTACTATTTATTCCATCAAGGGTATTCTTAATTTTACATATTGTGTTCTTCATCTCTGATTCGTTCTTTATCTCTGTGTCAAAGATATCAATGATATCCTCCACTCCCTTCTCAAGTCCAATCAGTATCTTTATAATCATTATTTTAAATTCTCTATCAGGCATGTTACTTTTAAAAAAAATTAGTGTTTATTTACTTTTGAGAGAGAGAGAGAGAGACAGAAAGAGAGAGAGACAGAAAGAGAGAGAGAACGAGTGCAAGTGGGGGAGGGGCAGAGAGAGGGAGACACAGAATCCAAAGGAGGCTCTAGGCTCTGAGCCTGACAGCACAGAGCCTGACACGGGGCTCAAACCCTCGAACTCTGAGATCATGACCTGAGCCGAAATCAGATGCTTAACTGACTGAGACACCCAGGCACCCCATGCTACCTAATTCCATTTTATTTTGGTTCCTTGCTGTGGTTTTGTCCTGTTCTTTGATTTGTAACATATTCTTCTGTCTCAATTTGTGTAACTCTCTGTTTCTGTTTCTGTATATTAGGAAAGTCAGCTACATCTCTTGCTCTTGAAAGTAGTGGATGGATCATGCACTTTTAACTTGGTGATAATGGTCTTATTCCACAAGGATGTGCAGCCATCATTGAGACTGGGGTCAGCTGTGACCACTCTGCAAGGCAAGCAAGGGCAGGGCATGCAGTTTTAACAAGATGCATGCATCCTCCATGAGAAGTCAGGAGATGCAGTGTTGGCAAGGTTTTCCCAGTCTTCTAGGGGAAGGTATCTGCAGCACCAGGATTGAAGCAGGTCTGGCTGATGGGTCTGGGTGCTATGTAAGCAATTTAGGTAGTGATTGCAAGTGGTGCACTGGTTTCTGTAAGTGCCTGTGTTTTTATGATGAGGGACAGGGGAAGGAAATGGCTACTGCCATCTCCGTTGTTCCTGAAGACATCCCTTAGGAAATTATGAGATTAGTAACTAACTCTCCCTCCCATAAGCTCTAGGTGCTTTTCAAATTGCTGTTTCCAATCTGTATCTCTACAGGCTGTTTACGGTACTGTCTCTTTAAGGGCAAGGGCTCAGATACCTATTGCCTTCTGGGCTCTTTCAGAGCCAAGCACACTGATTTTTAAAATTTTAAGCTTTAAGTCCTACTAGTTGTAAGCACTTAGGAAATTCAGCCCCTCTGATTTTCAAAGCCAAATGCTATGGGCATTTCTCTTCCCTTTGTAGGATCCCTGGTATACTATTGTTTCTGGGCCTTCTCTGCACCTACTACTTCCTCCCTCCAGTGGTCAGAGCCACAGAGCTTAGGTTTTTTCTAAGTCCTTGCCTTTCCTACACTCTTTAATGTGACCTCTTCTCTGTATTTATTTGTGGAGTTTGTTCAGCCAGTCTTTGGGTCCTTTTCTGGGTTGTTTGCTTTAGTGCAAGTGTTATCTAGTTGCACCTGTGGGATGAGGTGAGTTTAGGATCTTCCTACTCTACAATCCCTCAGAAGCCCTCCATAATTTATTTTATCTTTTCTTTCAAACTTATGAAACTTAATTTGTCTTACTTAAGTATGAACATGATAAAAATAATTGTCTTATTTAAATGTGTGTAATTTTTTTGAAAAATTAGTTGTTCTCATTATCCTTTATTCAATCTAGTAAATAAAAATCAATAAATTTAATGGAATCCATGTTAAATACTAGTGTATATGTTCTTGTGTTGTTGGCGGATCTATATTGTAAAACTTCTTTGAAATAATCAATTTACATAACCAGCAATAAGATGAGCTTGCCATGTGGACACTGAGATTTTATTAAACTGATAAGAACAGATACTACACTTGATCTTAGCCAAAAGGCCGAGAAGCGATTACACTGAGATTTTATTAAAGAGTACTAGAAGTTGTATTAGCATCATGAGAATGTTTTTTATCTTAAGATCATAATTAGTATCATTCTCAAGTTTCTCCTGCCATACATTTATTCTTTCTGCCTTCCTTCCTTCCTTCCTTCCATCCTTTCTTCCTTCTTTCCTTTATTCCTTTTGCACTTTTTCTTTCCTTGTTGTAACTGGCCTGATATTCTTTGTGAATCTTCATTATTCAAGATAGCAGACAGGAAAATAAAACTAATAATTTTTAGTTGAAATTGTAAGTTTAATTTCATTTAAAAATTTAACCAAATTTATTTTTCAGATTTCCGTCTACTCCTTTTCTTCCTCCTCAATATGCTATCACTGTGTAAAGATATTGTGGCCTTCATTTGGAGAAAGAGTGCCAACTTGTCTATTCTTCCTAAGTTTATTGATCTGGGTTGGTGAGCTATTACTCCAGATTACTCTGCCGTTGCCTAGTAATAAAATCTGTGATTTCTTTCTCAAGTCTATCAGGATCAAGTGGCCTCCAGATTCTACCAGCCCTTTCCATCTTTTTTTTTTTTTTAATTTTTTTTTAACGTTTATTTATTTTTGAGACAGAGAGAGACAGAGCATGAACGGGGGAGGGGCAGAGAGAGAGGGAGACACAGAATTGGAAACAGGCTCCAGGCTCTGAGCCATCTGCCCAGAGCCTGACGCGGGGCTCGAACTCACGGACCGCGAGATCGTGACCTGAGCCGAAGTCAGACGCTTAACCGACTGAGCCACCCAGGCGCCCCAGCAGCCCTTTCCATCTTGACTATACTGATTAGACAGGGCTTCTAGAGATTTTTCCTGTGACTTCCATATGTCCCTCCACCCAAGCGTTATTTCACTACCCTTCCATTGTGGAGCCACCACAGCACTATCATGGGGACTCTGGCATACTACTCAGTCTGTGTTTTTAATATGCATCCGTGCATGCATGGCCAAACTTCAAAGACCCTTGTGTGCCACAAGGGATCTAGCAGCGGCTTGTCAGAGTCAAAATTGCATTCTCCTTCTGTTTACACATTTTACACTTTTCACTGCTGGTTTTACTATTGATCTCTGGGGGTGTGTGGGGTATGAAAACAGTTTTCAGGTAATCTTTTCTCAGAATACTAAACAGAAAGTGAAGTGGAGTTAACTCTGTCCCTGGCATTACCCTCAGCCTGTCTTCGACATCTCCCTTTTCTAGGACTTTGAAAATATTATTAAAATGTGTTTTGTTTTGTTTTGGGTTTTTTTTGGCTTGCCTCTCTTACTTTTATTTAATATATTCTCCTTCTAACTTGAATTTCTTTAATGAACACCTGTATTTTTTGAAAGGTATGGTATTGGGTATGACTGATCCTCATTCCACAATGACTATTAATTTATTGGGACAAAGTACTACCAGGGAAGAATAACAACAACAAAATGTTCTGAAGCCATGCCACACTTCTGATGCAAGTTCCCTTATCTTTGTAGAAAAATAAACAAGCAAAAACACTGATTTTATATTTGGCATGACTTAAGCTATGAAAGAAATGAAACGTAGCACATACAATTACATGTTTTTTCTTTTTTCCCTAAACAATCCTGAACTAAGTAATATTTTCCCACATGTACAACACAATTAATATTGGGTATGTTGAAGACAGTTTAGCGCTAAAGGAATCCAAAATGCTTTCTTATTTCTTAAGCAATGTGAAATTATATGTGTTTTAATTTTATGGTGGATTAATAAATATTTAGAAATAAATTGCAAATTAGAAATTCAAAGAAAATGTTTTATAATTTTAACCATATCTATAGAGTGTGTGGGGGAGTAAAACTATGGGTTATTTCTCTTTCTTTAAAGATTAATGATGAAAGCACAAACTACTTTTTTTTTTTTTTTTTTTGGTATTTTGGAATAAGGAAGCATGTTAGAAGAAGGATTTATTTCACCAATGCAGCAATGGGTTAAGCTCAAGAGTTGGAAAAAAACTCTTTTGTAAACATTTTTTCCCGCATAACTTTAAACCCAGAATATTAAATCACTATGCTGATTGGACAATAATGCTTAGAACCATTTCCCCCTCTTTTTGATAATTCTGTTTGGTGTTCGTATGTTGTTTCCACACAGCTTGAATATTCATTTAGTAAGATCAATAGGATGTAACCAATATGACCACAGAGGCATAGTTATGTTAGGAATAGTTTATGGTATTATAGATTTTACTTGCTACTGTGTGTTTTCTAGGCCTAGGCTATCAGTTTTTATTATTTTATTTATTCAGTGGGAAGAATATGCCAAAAATCATCACATCTAGTTTAATGAGTCATTTGTTAACCTACATGGTTTAGCTATTTGAGAATACTCCCATTCATATATCTTAAATTAAGTGAATAAAAGTCATTCATTTAGTTATTAGTTCTTTTCTTGGTTTTATTTTTTAACATAATTTATTGTCAAATTGGCTTACATACAATACCCAGTGCTCCTCCTAACAAGTGCCCTCCTCAATGCCCATCACGCATTTTCCCTCTCCCCCACCCCCATTCACCTTCAGTTTATTCTATGTATTTAAGAGTCTCTTGTGGTTTGTCTTCCTCCCTTTCTGTTTGTATCTATTTCCCCCCCTTTCTTCCCCCATGGTCTTCTGTTAAGGTTCTCAAGATCCACATATGAGTGAAAACATATGATGTCTGTCCTTCTCTGACTGACTTATTTCACTCAGCATAGTACTTTCCAGTTCCATCCACGCTGCTGCAAATAACATGATTTCATTCTTTCTTATTGCCAAGTAGTATTCCATTGTATATATAAACCACATCTTCTTTATCCATTCATCAGTAGTTATTATTTCTTGAGATTCTTACTATGGGGGAGAGAGAAGCAAACACATGTTAGGGAACTGTATGGCAAAGCAGAAAATGAGGCATCATGGATGTGTGAGGAGGAGGAAAAGAAAGAAAAATGATAAGAATACAGGAAATTATTTTCTGTAGACTGAAAAGTATATGAGAGTTAAAAAAATGATTGTGGAAGACAAAGTTTCAAATTCAGTGTATGAATTGTACTTTTAAAACAATGATAATTTAAGATTTTAAGTTTTTACTACAAATATAATTCCAAATATATATCTCAAGTTGATATAAAATAGTTGGTAAGAAAAACATAGTTGAATTTGTTGGCAACTAACCTACATTAAGTATTAAAAACAAAAACTTTGGATTTCCTGAAATGTGAATAAAAGGTCAAATCTTTATTTACTTGGGTCTGTTTATTTTCTTCTACTATTAATTGAACTAACTGAATTATATCCAATAATTTAATCCTCTAAACCCTCTTCCCTAGTGAAGTGAATTATCTGGGTGTATATTAAGAACATATTAGCAACCTATCTGTTCTGCTATTATAATGTGTTTCCCACAGTAGCCTACTTTAAATGAATTTAATTTTATGGATATAATAATATTTATTCACAAACATCTACCCTGATAAGCATTTCACTAAGAACATTATCATTAATCTTATCAACAATATCATAGATGACTATTATTATCCCTATATTATACTTGGATAACCTGAGGTTCACTTAATTTAAGTAGATTTCCCAGGAACATACACAGTTAGTAATGAATTCAGAATTTATTATGAGTGTAAACACTTCAGCTCTTCTGCTTATAACTGAACTTTTTATTTCCTTCTTATTTCATTTCCTCTATACGGAAGCAAACCAAATCAATAGACAGTTTATGATGTAAAAATATTTCCATTTAGTAATAATTTTAATGTCATGATACTCTCAATAATCTACACTGATTTTTCTAGTGGATATCTGAGAAGTTTTGAAACGTGATTCTCACTCTATAGTGTTTCAACATCTGTTGTCAGGATCTCCATTGTTCTTTATTTAAATCTCTGTGGTCAAAGAATTTAGAGCTAGAATGGTCCTGCTTTATTATAACCTAATGGCCTTAGTTATTTTTCAAAGGGGAATTGAAGTGTATAGAGATTAAATCAGGTATTCACCTTCAAATTCCAAGAAACAGAGCTAAGTTTTCACATTATTATGTCTTTCAGTTCTAGATCAAGGAAAACAGTAACTCCTTATTCTGGTACAGTAAAAACCTTCAGATATTTTTTTGAATATTCTGTAGACATTTTTCTTTTTAATTTCAAGTAGATCTTCTGTATTTATCCTATTCATGACATATAGCAATTTTCCCATGTGAAGTTCATAGAGACTAAGAAAACACAGAGAGATGAATAACAACAATCCCAAAAGTAGGCCTTTCTATCAAATCATGAATACTGCTGCATTTTAATGGAAAGTGTGGGTCTTTGATATTTGACTTTGGCCTAAATGTTGATGTTTAACTTTGTCTATCATTTCATATTTCTAGATCATTAATTCTCACCTCAAAATAAGAATAGAAGCTAAGAAATTTCCACACAAAAATGAATCTCCAGAAATGTCAATACTTAAGTAAAGCATACCTAATGTATTTCTTTTAGTATATACACAGTTTGTCTTCTATTTAGATATGTTTTTTCATTTGTAAATGTTTATACTTTATATCTCTTTCCAGAATTGTCTCTTTCATCTGCTAAATTGCTCATCTGTTAATAAGTTAACCTTTTCTGCTTTATTTTTTAACATACTTATCATAGTTATTTTAAAGTTCCTGTCATAATCCAAACATATAGGTCATAAGTGAGCCTGCTTCTATTGACTACTTTTCTTCTTAAATATAGGCATATTTCCTTGCTTTATAAGTTTTTTTTTTACTTTTTGAAAATACTTTTGTATGCTAAGCATTGTATATAAAAGAAAAATCAAGACTGAAGCACATAGTATTTACAGTTTAAAAAAAAAGCAAGCCTTTTTTTTTCCAGTTTTCTTGAGATATTATTGACGTGTAAGTTTAAGATATATAACATAATGATTTTATAGATGTATATATCATGATTTGACGACCACAATGGTGTTAGTTAAAACCACCAGTGCCTCCCATAATCGTCCTTTTTTTCTGGTAATAGCATTTAAGAATACTCTCTTAATGACTGAATAATAATCCACTGTATATATCTACCACATCTTCTTTATTCATTTATTAGTTGACAGACTTCTAAGTTGCTTTAATATCTTGGCGATTGTGAACAATGGTGGTATAAACATTGCAGAGCAGATAACTGTTCAAGATCCAGATTTTTTTCTTTTGAATATATACCCAAATAGGATTGCTATACCATGAGGTAGTTCTATTTTTATTTTTTTGAGGAATGTTCAGACTGTTTTCCATAGTGGCTGCAACAATGTACATTTCCACCAATGGTATATGAGGGTTCCCCTTTTAGCATATCCTCACCAACATTTGTTATATCTTGTCTTGACAACAGACATCCTAATTGGAGGTAACATCTCATTGTGATTTTATCTGCATTTCCCTGATAATTAGTGATGTTGAATACCTTTTCATGTGCCTGTTGGCCATTTGTATGGCAAAACTGTCTGTTAAGGTTTTTTACTTATTTTAAACTGTATTATTTGTTTATTGCTTTTGAGTTGTGAGTTCCTTGTATGTTTTGGTTATAATCCCTTATGGGATAATTTGCAAATATTTTCCCACATTCTGTAGGTTGCCATTTCATTTTTTTGATCACCTGTTCTGCGGTGCAGAAGCTTTTTAATTTGATATCTTCTCCTATGTTTGTTTGTTTATATTTTGCTCTTGTGCTTTTGGTGTCCTATCCAAAAACTCATTGCCATGACTAATGTCAATGACATTTTTCCTATGTTTTCTTCTAGTAGTTTTAAAGTTTTGGGTCTTACATTTAAATATTTAATCCATTTCAAGTTAATTTTTGTGAGTGGTATAGAAGAGGGGCCTAATTTCATTGTTTGGCATGTGAATATACAGTTTTCCCAAACCATTTATTGAAGAGACTATTCTTTCCTGTTGAGTATTCTTGGCTCCCTTTCAAATATTAGTTGAGCTTGTATTCCTGTGTTTATTTTTGGGCTTTCACTTCTGTTTGATTTGTCTGTGTGTCTGTTTTTATGCCAGCACCATACTGTTTTGATTACTAAAGCTTTGTAATAAAATTTGACATCAGAAAGTGTAACACCTCAAGCTTTGTTATTTTTTCTCAAGATTGCTTTGGCTATTTAGGGACTTTTGTGGTCCCCTACAAATTTTAGAATTTTTTTTTTCTGTTTCTGTGAAAAATGCCATTGGAATTTTGTTAGGAATTACAATGAATCTATAGTTTTGGGCAGTTCAAACATTTTAACAATATTAATTTTACAATCCATGAACATGTAGTATCTTTCCATTTATTTGTGTCTTCTTTAATTTCTTTTACCAATGTCTTCTAATTCTCATTGTACAGATCTTTAATCTCCTTGACTGAATTTATTTCTAAGTATTTTATTTCTTTTAACGCTGTTGTAAATGGGATTGCTTTCCTTGTCTTTCTGATAGTTTGTTGTTAATGTATAGAGACAAAACTAATTTTTGTGTGATTTTTGTATCTTCAAATGTTACTAAATTTGTTTATTAGCTCTAAATATTTTTTTGGTGGAGTCTTTAGGATTTTCTATATATAAGATCATATTATCTGCAAACAGAGACAATTTTACTTATCCTTTCTGATTTGAATACCTTGTATTTTTTTTTCTTGCCTAACTGTTGCAGCTTGGACTTCCAGTGCTATAGTGAATAAGAATGGTGAGGGTGGACAGTATTGTGCTATTTCTGTTCTTATAGGAAAAGCTTTCAACCTTTCACCATTGAGCATGATTTAGGTGTGGGCTTGTCCTATATAGCCTTTACTATGTTGAGGTATGTTTCTTCTGTACTCAATTTGTTGGGAGAGTTCACCATGAAAAATATGTTGAATTTTGTCATACATGTTTTTCTGTATCTATTGAGATGATCATATGATTTTTAACTTCCACTCTATTAATATGGTGTATCAATTTATTGATTTGCACATGTTGAAACATCCTTGTATCCCAATGATAAATCCCACTTGATCATGGTATATGATTTTTTAATGGGCTGTTGAATTTGATTTGGTAGTATTTTTTTGAGAATTTTACATCTATATTTATGAGTGAATTGACCTGTAGTGTTTTTTGCTTGCAGTGTTCTTATTAGGCTTTCCTCTCTGGGTCATGTTGGTCTTATAAAATGAGTTTGAGAGTGTTACTTCCTCTTCACATGTTTGGAAAAAAATTAGAATAATTAGAATAATTATTAGAATAATAATTATTATTAGAATAATTAGAATAATTTACTTTAATTCTTCTTTAAATGTTTGGTAGAATTTACTAGTGAAACCATTGGTGCTTGGCATTTCTTTGTTGGGAAGTACTGTTTCAATATTCTTAGTTATTGGTTTGTTTACATTTTCTATTTCTCCCTGATTCAGTCTTGGCAAGTTGTGTGTTTCTAGGAATATCTATTTCTTCTCAATTATCCAACTCATTCATAGTAGTCTCATGCTCCTTTGTATTTCTGTGGTATCAGTTGGAATATCTCCTCTTTCATTTATGATTTTATTTTTTGAGTCTTGTGTCTTCTTTTTTAGTTAGTGGGCAAGGCTCTTTTTGAGTCAACTAGCTAATGTGAGTGTATGGAGGCAATCTAATTTATCATAGAGCTTGATGTGGGTTTTGTTGCAGTTTTATTTATATTTCATTCTCTGCCGACATATCTACTTTGAGGACAGAACCAGTACTTTCTCTTTAGCAGAGTGTATGTTTTGAGTACCTGTAAATCCCCAGTAAATAATTTTTGCTTTATACCCCATCCATTGCCTTTCTAAATCATGGGGATGCTCTCTGTATTTTATAACTAGTTCAGTGTTTTGGGTTTTTGTGAATTCTCTTTACTCTTCAGTCCTGCTCTAAGTTTCTCTTCCTCTGCTGACATTTTGTCACCTGTTATCTTGCCTCCAAGCAAACAAGGCTCCAAAAGGCCACTGCAGTGCATTACTCAAGGCACAGAGTGCTTCAAGGGGATTTTTTTTTCAGCTCTACTCTGCTCTCAGCTTCTGTGGGCCACTGACTTACAATTGAAAAAGAACCCACATCATCGAGATCATTTCCACCATCTTCTGACTGCCCCTTGCCTATGGCATGCAACCACCTTCTACTCAGTGAAAGTCCATGAGGAAGTTTTGGCTGGTGAGTGTCAACTTGCTTTGGGGCTGGAATTCTTCAGGATATTTATAAGCCACACAAGTGAACACACAGTTGTTAAGTTTTTCAAAAGCTGCGATGATTTCTTTTCACTTCCATTCATGATGGATATATCATCCTCCTAATCTTACAGAGATGGCAGCAGCTTTATGACTTTTCTCTCTTCACCTACCTTGTCAATTTCTAGATTTAACTTATTTAGATTTCTGTGCATATTTAGTACTGTGGTATGGAAAAAAATGACTTTGTAGTTTCTCATACTGGTTCCAATTATTAACATGAAATTGATAGTCTCTTTCAATCTACATTCTAACAATGTTTTTATATTTTTATATGGATTTTTAAATCAATCATTTATGTATGGATTTTTAAAGCAATAAGAATGTCTGTCATCTTAATTAAAATAGTAGGATGTTAAAATTTTAACTGTAATGGCTTGTAGTACAACTTAATTTATTATTTTTCAAGGATATTAGATTCACTATATTTTATACACTTTCCAACTTTGGTATTATTGCAAAAATTTTTATACTACCAATGTTTCTTTAGATCCACCCATGTTTCTTTTTTTATTAAGTTTTTAATTTTAATTCCATAATAGTGAACATACAGTGTTATATTAGTTCCAGATGTACAATACAGTGATTCAACAATTTCATACATTATGCAGTGCTCATCATGATAAGTATAATCCTACTCCCCTTTACCTGCTTCACACATCCCCCTACCCACCTCCCCTCTGGAAACCATCAGTTTGTTGTCTATAGTTGAGTCTGTTTCTTGGTTTGTCTCTCTTTTAGTTCTAATTCTATTGCCATAAATTTATTTTTTATTTGAATTTTTTAATACTTTGGACCGTTTCATCACTTTTTTAAGCTTCTTAATTTATCTCATGTGGAACAATCTTTCTCTATTGCTAACTTATTTGTCCCACACTTCCTCATATAAAAAAACCTTCCATTTTGTACAATTCCTCAGAGCTCCCCTCTACTTATTCCATGGATTGTTGCTCAGTATATGGATCATTTAATAAATCCAATTATATCTTCAAAAATAATTTTAAAAATTGGAAAAATCTTGTATTCACAACTCATTTAGAGAAATATGTTTTCACATATCAGGGGAAAAAATAGACATTGAGTTTGAAAGCAAATTATTTTGACCATAGATGTAGATTTAGTTAATATCAATACTGGCCAAAACAACTTAGATACTTTATTAATTATTGAGTACATTTTACTAACTCCATATATTACATTTGGAATTTGAATTGTGTGATTTTTTAAGTAGGAAATGTAAGGTATATAAGACCTTCTTTTGAGATTAAATGATCAACAAAAGCTCAATCAATAAGCCTTCTGTATTTCACTCTGAAAAACTTTTTCAAGGACTATTTTCTTGAAAATTTATTAGTAACACTGTAACAAATTTTTGTGTTTTTACTAATGTAGTTTGCTTCTAGAATGTTTAAGAGAAATAAAGCCAAATACTAGTTAAAGTCAGTCAAGACAGATTTTATTCAGTAACCATTGCAACAGAGAAAAAGACCTCAGCATAAAACTGGCTATACTGTGAATACAACAAGGAGAAGTAGGGATTTATAGCCAAGGAGTAGAGTACAATGGTGGGGAAGAGTGGATGGAAAATTACCTAGAGACATAAAGGATAGGGAGACTCTTGCTAAAATGAATTAACAATATATTATCATATATTAAATATATATAATATATTACATATTATATATGATATATTATATTATATTTATTTATTTGATAGTTATATATTATATAAATTATATCAATATATAATATAAATATATAAATATATAATATATTTATTAATATAATCATATAATATATAATTATATTATATATTATTAATATATAATATATTAATTATATATATTATATATTATTCAAATTTATTCATTTTTGAGAGAGAGAGAGACAGAGAGTGAACCAGGGAGGGGAGAGAGAGGGAGACAGAGAATCTGAAGCAGACTCCAGGCTCTGAGCTGTCAGCACAGAGTCTAATGTGGGGCTTGAACCCATGAAGTGCAAGATCATGACCTGAACCAAAGTCAGACGCTTAACCAACTGAGCCACCTAGGTGCCCCTGGCTTAACAATATTTTTACTAAAAAATAAAATAAAGACTTATCCATGAAAAGTTAGGAGTAAAGAACTTGATCAGGTATCAAGGGTGATCAGCAGCTAACTGTAGTGAGAGGACTTAGCAAGAACTCTACTAAGACTAACTTCATTAAGTCAAGGATAGGGCCCAAAGAGGTTTCATAGAAGAGATGGCTTAGAGAATCCTGTCTAAATTTGTTCAAGGAAAAAGTATTTCCCAAGAGACATTATTAAGAACTATATTTATAATATTTAACTTGAATGTGCAACTTAGAAAGGATTTAAGTGTGTAGCCAATTGATTCAATTAATTATGTTTTTATATAAATGTTTCTTCCATCTCAATTCCAAATAAATCTGAATTATCTGTGGAGATTGTAACTCTCCAGATTTGCATGTTCTTTTATAAAACACTTGAGTCAAAATCTTCATGAGTTGATCCAAGCATGTGTATTTTTACAAATAAGAAAGAATAGAAAAGCTTTACAGATGATTTTGATGAATAGCCAGTAGTTGAGAACCACCATACCCAATTAATTAGTTTAAGTAGCTTTTTAATAACAGTTTTTATACACTTATATAATTGTAATCAATAAGTGTATGAGGAGGTTTTCTACCTCCAAAGTTCCATCCCTCTGTATAGACAGTAGTTTTCATTTTAATAATAAATTCATTTAAATTATTTATTGCAGACACTTCTGGGTCTTGATTGTCATAATGGATTTTTGTTTGAATATATTTTATTTTATATCTAATTTAGGGACTCATGTAAATCCCCTCAAACCAAGGACATTGCCTGAAAAAAAATTATATTTAAAACAGTTAAAGCCAACTGCATTTTATAATTTTTAATGAATACAGGGTGTAAAAGAAGTTTAGAAGGAAACACAGCTAATTTCAGCTGCAGAAGTAATATTTGTAGTTTGTCATTGTCAAACTTTTTTTCATTTTAAAAACTGAAATGACCTCAAACAATAGAACTAATGACTAGAGTTATGGATAGAGTAAATCCTTTAATTTAAACAAATGGTAAGTTATTTCCAGTAAATTGAGTTTAAGATAACTGCTAAATCATGTTGAAATAACCTTTTTTTGCAACAGCAAACAACTCAAATTTTAAAACTTCAATGAGATTTCTCTGCATATATGTGTATGTTATTCTAGAAAAATAATTAAAACCATTTCCATTTAACAACAAAAAAAGATTATGCTTTCATCTCATTAATATAGAGAAACATTCACAAAAGAAAGTTAAATATGGGGAATTTGTATTGGAGGAAATAAACAGTTGAATAATATTCAGCAACCTGCAGAGTGGTGGAATTTCAGGCACATGGGCTGTGACTGGCACATATGATTAGCAGAGATACACTGTCCCTTAAGGTCTAATTACGTTCTTTATGGTGGGAAACAGAACTCAGGGCACATAATTATCTATTATGTTCCTATCTTCTCTGTTTTGAACATAGCTTTGTTAAATTTAATTATGCATCTTCATAAGGATAAGAAATGTTATTTTGTTGATAAGATCAAGTGATCATCAGCCAAAAAATAACAACATTTTAAAAGAATTAAAAATTGGAGTATAAAGTTAGTTTTCAGGAAAATCTCTTCTTTTGATGTCACAGTATTTTATCCTCTCTCCACTTCTGCCAACTTTTCCTTTCCTTAAAACTCCCTTGAGTAAGTGATCCATGTGTTTTGATCACTTGTTTAGAGTAAAAAATTTCAGTATGTGGCAATTCTGTGATCTAGTATTAATTAAATAAAGCGAGAGAAAAATTCTGTATATAAATGCTATTGTCTAATATAATGAAACACTTTTTGTTATTTACTAACTGCCAAATGAATCATATTTTAAAAAACTAAATATACTGTAGCATTGAGGGCAAAAACTGAAAACAAATAAGTTTTCTACAGTCCCAAGCAAAACGATGGCACATAATATTTCTGTGGAATTTTAAAATTTTCACCAAGGAAAGAAAAATTCACCAAGGAATTTTCCTGCCTTAGGTTTTTCCAGCCTGGCTCCTCAGTATCATCATTTTAGAATAATAAATTAGAAAACAACAAAACCTATAAAAACAAAATTTATACATAGCAGCCCTCCATGGCCAGAAGCAGCTTTGTTCTTCAAGGAACAGGGGAAATAGATACCCAGGATTTAAATCATGTCCCATTCTATTAGAGGATGATCTTTATCCCCTTTTATAGAACTTTATAAAATTTCTAACCACACATTCAAGAAAAACCTCTATTTTTCCAACTGCCCAACTCCAGAGAAACAAACCCAATTTTGCATGTGCATGCTCACGCGCGCGCGCACACACACACACACGTCCTGAGGGGAAGAGAGTTTTTATATTGGCTTACATGGCTATGGAAGCTGAGAAGTCCCATCTCAGTCCTATTATTTCGTATCTGTAGTCTGGACACCCAGGAAAACCAATTGTGTACTTCAATCTGAGTCCGAAGGTCTGAGAACCTGGGCGGGGGTGGGGGGTGGGGGGCTGGCGGGGGCTAATGGTATAATTTCCAGTCTAAGGGCAGAAGAAAATTGATGTTTCAGTTCAAGAAGTCAAGCAGAGAAAGCAAGTTATCTCTTCCTCTACTTTTTGGTTCTTCTAGTCAAGGGTTCAGTGGTTTGGACGTTGTCCACTCACATTGGGGAGGCCAATCTGCTTTAGACAGAGTACTGATTAAAATAATCTCATTCAGAAACATCCTCATAGACATACCCAGAAATAATATTTAGCCAAATATCTGGGTACCCCATGATCCAGTCAAGCTGGTATATAAAATTAGCCATCACCTTTGACAAATAAAAAAAAAAGTCAAATGAAAATAAAACCAACAACAAAAACTAAAGCAACTTCACTTTAGACTCTTAATGTTTGAAAAACCACACACAATGTGGAAGGTTTCCTTCCCATTATGTCAATGTAAAATCTATTGTTTTATGTATACTTTCTCATTGCATCAGACTACTGAAATTAGACATAGGAATTGTGGGAGTTGATCTATCTATCTATCTATCATCTATCTATGAACAAACAGTGCCATATTTAATCCTTTCTGTAGAAATCATGTTGAGAAAGATTATCTAAAATCTAGGGAGGTAGTAAACTGAGGTTGTTTTCAGTGAAGAGTGAAAGATTTCAGCAATAGTAAATGCTGTGATTCTTATTTTTGTTCCTATAGCAAGTGAACTAGAAATATTTAGAAAGGTCTATGAAATATTTTTTTCCTTATTGCCTGTATTATATCAAACTGTTTATAGTTGATAGTGTCTTCCCCAGTGAAGCACTCAGTTTTGAAATCCTGACATGCTCACTTTTATGAAATTCAGCTTATATCTGCAATCTATATACAATGATTTTAAACTACCAAAAAATCAAAATGTTATTCAATGGGTCACCTTCTCAATCTTATTGGGCAGTAGGATATCCGAAACAGAAAGAAAATAGATTCATCAGTTCAGAGATGGATACAGTACTAGGCACTTAGCTTGTGGGTTTCTAAATTGAACTTGGATATTTTTACTATTAGAATATGCTTAATCATTTCCATTCTAGCAATTGTCATACAAATCACAGGAGAAAAAACAATCCATGCTAAGTATTACATGACTCTTCTTTCCTTCTTTCTCTCACACTATTCTAAATGATAAGTGTTAAAAAAAAGTGTTTAGGAAGATATGATTTGTAATGTATTATCATTATTTATCTAGTCTACTTATTTGTTAATTTATACCCCTCTTTTTCAATCAAAGATTATAAAAGGCTGACAAATGTTTAAAAATAGGAAATTATAATTTAAAAAGTCAGAGTAAAAAACAGTTAAAGTTATGGATAAAATTAAAATAAAAGTTAGGCCATAAATTCCTATGTATTGGCCTATATTTAATTCATTCATCTATCCATCTATTTTATTAAAATATACTAATATTTGTTCAGGGAGTTTTATGTATCTGTTAGCATTTACACAGTGGAAGCAGATGATGGAGTGAAAGTTCTTGCCTTCCATTAAATTACATTCTAGTAGGAACTTAATATAATCATCATACAACATCATATATGCTAAAGTGGGATTAACACGAGCTACCAACATGAAATATAATCAACTCAAAAATTTATAGAATCAAATTTTTAAAAAGCAAAGTGTTTGCTGAAGGGACCTAACTGGGAATGAGATCTGAGAAAAAAAATATGTGCTGTGGGTTATGATAAACAAGACATTAGGGACGCCTGAGTGGCTCTGTTAAGCTTCTGACTTCAGCTCAGGTCATGATCTCACAGTTCATGGGTTAAAGCCTCACATTGTGCTCTGTGCTGAGATCTCAGAGGCTGGAGCCTGCTTCACATTCTGTGTTTCCCTCTCTCTCTGCTCCTCCCCTGATCTCTCCCCTGGTCTCTCTCTCTCTCTCTCCTTCAAACATAAATAAACATTAAAAAATTTTAATAAAAAAAGACATCATATTGCAGTATAAAATATCCTCAATGATATCAAGAGAAAACAGAGTTTCACTGATCTTTTTATACAAGGATGCACAGTTAAACATACTACTTATTTTTTTAATTTTAGAAGCATTGAAATTTGCATCTATTTGGAAGTTATTAGTTGTATTGTAGCTTAGACTTCCATCACTACTATATGTTTCACTATGTTAATTTTTTCTAATTCTTTTGAACATCCTTTTAATCCATTTATTTATCAATCACTATCAATCAATTCAGTATATTGTTAAGATTCTGTGGCTAAAGTTATCTTTGTCATCCCTTTGCTTATGAATAATAGCTGTGTTTCCTTTTCAGGGCTTGAGATTAAAGAAGCTGCAATATAAATTTTGTGCATACAGTACTGAAAAGTTGGCAAGGTTTACAATAAAAATAAGGTAATTGCAAATAAAACAAGTATAACTATATTTAAAAACTATTATTCATGATATTAAATACTAAAAAATTTGTTTCTGGGGCACCTGGGTAGCTCAGTCAGTTAAGCGTCGAGCTCTTGATTTCGGCTTAGGTTAAGATTTCATGGTTTGTGAGACAGGGCCCCATGTTGGGCCTGCACTACAGTGTGGAGCCTGTTTGGGATTCTCTTTCCCTGATCCCTCTGCCCCCTGCCCCACTTGGTGCACACTCTCTTTCTCAAAATAAAATTAACAAACTAATTTTTTTAACGTAACTTCCTTTGGGAAATGCAGCCTATTTGAATAAATGAATCATTCATTTGCATTGATGTTAGTATCATTCTTGTTCTGCTGTCATCATCCTGAAAAAGTATTGCTTTTTTAATTTACAAGTTACAGATATTACATGTTTATAGCTAAAACTCTGCCATCAACTATTTCACTCACCTCAGTACTATAGATTCAAAAGTCGTTTCTCACCCATATAGGTACTGTATAGGTATTTGGAGCAGTGAAAACATTGAGAAGGATCTACTTAAATCCAATGATTCAAGAAACTGAAGTTGATGTCACTGAACAGATCAGGATGTCAAAGATAACAGTCTTTACTTGTTCAGAACTGGCTTGAAAAGCTTACACTTGCTCTGAAGATCCTAAATTATATCATAATAGCTTTTATTATTTTTCTTATTTACTGATTTAAAATCCTGATAGTATGATTCTGTTCACACTGAGAAAAACTTAGATTTTATAATTTTAAATCAGGAGTAATATATAAAAGGCATAAAATTAGTCTTAACCAACCCAGAGCCCCTATCTTGCATTCAACCACTCCTATTGTTGTTACATATTATATTTTGATAGAAACTATCCAAAAATCTTCTCCTTTCCCATTACAAACTCCAAGTATATTGTAAATTTTCTTTGCATTTCAAATAAGAAAGTAAATACTCATTTTTTCTTCTATGACTTCTATAAACTTTGTCCCAGTTTGCTTTCTAATTGTACTGTCTAACCTACCCTTGAAGGGAGGGTAGGATTAGGATATGTGTCTTTGCCCCAGAGGCACTTTCTAACTATGGGAATTTTTTTCCATAAAAAATATCCTTGCAATAGATGCATATAGAAAAGTCCAAAACCCAAACCCCATGTTACCAAAGAACAACCCAATATACTATATTTTCATTGACTCAGTTGCATATACAATGTAACTTTATGTAATATATTTTCAGATTAATTTTAATTGTTTATCTATATATTTTTCTATGAAATAATTGATACAAAATGTATTAACTGTTTTAATTCACATTTACATTTTTTAGCTTTTCTATATTCTTTACCCCAACTAAGTCAAATTTCTGTGACACAGAATAGGAATCTTCACATTTTTCTTGTAAAAAACCAAATAGATAATATTTTAGGCTCTGTGTTTCAGTAGGCAAAATCAAGGGTATCATTACGTAGGTACCTATATAACCACTTAAAATGAAATCATTAAAAATGTTTTTGAATCCATTCTTAGTTCATGGGCTATACAAAAGTAAACAGTTGGCTGGATTTGGCTCATGGGTTATGGTTTAATGACTTGATACAGAATCTTTTAACACTGTGTAACTCTCATTTATACATTCATGACACTTATATGCAACTTTAATTAATGACTTTCCTTACATGATTTGATCTCTATAAACTCAGGAATCATCTGACCTCAGCACTTAGCACAGTATTTGGTTTATAGTAAATACTATATAGATATTAGCCTCTTCTTCTACAGGGTGAGATCCTTGAGGATAAGGGCAGAACTTATTCATTTCATTGTTTCTAATACTCATAAAAAGATTTGTACATGTTAGAGGCATAAGGTGTTTTTTTTTTTGAAAGAATGAATACCATAAATAACTTTTCCCATCCTTAGAGTGTAGGCTAAAATGCAGAAACATCTTGGTATGATAGTTCTTTTATCAGAGCAGGGTGAGATTTGGGGTGATGTCTGTATCAAACCGGTATTTGGCACAGTATTTCACAGTTTTCAGAAAGCAGTGTGGTTCAAAGCATTATTCAACTCAGACTGCCTTGCATTTATTTACATTACTTCATTTTTTTTCCTGAAAGGTGTCAAGTTAATGGCTGAGTATTAAATATTTTATATATTTAAACTTATAATTTTCCTCTTAGATCCATCAAAACCTACCCGCATGGACAAGAAAATATTCCTTGTCGTTTTTTCTGGAATTCTCATGTCTGCATCCTGTAGTTTTGGAGAATTGAGGACTTGCCAGGCGTTGCATTTGAGAGAGGGATAGACTTAGCATCACCAAGGGGAAATAAGTTATTACAAATAATTGTTGAGAGTTTCATATTGCAAACATATCCAGAAAATTAATATTGAATATATTTAATAATATTTTGGGAATCGTGGAACATACCAGTCAGGGTTGAATGATTGAAGGCATTCTACAATATTGATGTCCTAATGACATCTATATTTTAAATTATGTTTTGTTTATTATCTCCTTTCTTCCCTCTTTACTTCAATTTTCCTTCCTTCCTCTCCTTTTCCTTCCTTCTCCCACTCCTCTCCTTCTTCTAACTCTCCATTTCAATATAATACACAGATATAAAAATACATACAGTTAGGTATCCAGAGGGTACATGAATTAACAATTTGATAATTTGAAGTGAAAAGAAAATGAAAAAAAAAATGTTTCTCTGGTTTTCATCCTGACCTCTGAACAACTGCTCAGGTAACACTGAAATGAGTAATTTGGTGAATTGAAATGTGAATAATCACCTTGAAGTGGAAAGCAGAATAAATCTCTATGAGTGATTTAGATTTCCCATCTGTAGGTACAAAAACTATTTTGGTTAAATGTTTCCAAGTTATTCTTGATGGTTGATTATTTGTTGGTTGAATTTTTTTTTCCTACAGACTCAAGAAGGATCATTTTTTTAGGACTCACATTCCTCAACAATATGAAAAATTTACTTCTTTGTTTCATAGTGTACGAGCCTGACCTTCATTGTAGGCTGGGCAAACAAAACGTTAAGATTGGTGTACTATTTCAACAGAAACTGAAGTATGAGGTGGTGTTAGTGCCTCCAGCACGTCAGAGAATGTGTTAGCCAAATACACATCAAATACAGAGAGTAGAAGTATGAGTTTAATGTAACTCAAGAACTTGAGACCCTTGGTAAACTATCTCAAGTATCAATTACACCCAGGTTGGGGAGAAATCATTATCAACATGTAAAAAATCTGTTCATTTCAGAAAGTAAATGAAGTCAATGAAGAAGATAAAACAAATTTGGAATAGATACAATTCAACCAACAACACTTAGTGTACACAGAATTGTGTAGGGCTGAATAGTGAGATGCTATACAACTAGCTTTCAACATATATAGTTCAAGCATAATAAGAATTTGATGCATTGAAAATTTTAAGTGATCACAAGCATAGTCTTCCCTTATGTTCATCTGTTTTGTGTCTTAAAGTCCTCATAAATCATTGTTGCACTATATGCTAACTAATTAGGATGTAAATTAAAAAAAAATAAAGTTAAAAAAGCAAATAAATAAATAAATAAATAAATAAATAAATATTTTAAAAAAAGAAAAGAAAAGCTCTAGACATCTTAGGGGAGAAACAATAGAACAAAATGTGTGTGTGTGTGTGTGTGTGTGTGTCTACTGGCAAGCAGTGAGGAAGATAGGAAGAATTACTCCCATATGTGAGGTCCTACTGGACCTTCCTTAACCTTAAAGAGTCATTCAAAGGACAAAGAAACTCTTCCTGTTGTCCATGCTTGGTGGTGTCACAGAGGAGATTGCTGATTCTCTATCTGGGTCATGGTTTAGAGAGTTCTAAAAAGTTTTAATGTGTATTTATAATGATTATATTTGATTTTTTTCTAAGATTTTATTTAAATTCAAGTTAGTCAATGTATAGTGTAGTATTGGTCTCAGGAGTAGAATTTAGTGATTCATCACTTACATATAATATCCAGTGCTCATCGCAACAAGTGCCCTCCTAAATGCCCATCACACATTTAGCCTATCCTTCTATTTACTTCCCCTCCGGCAACCCTCAGTTTTTTCCCTATAGTTAAGAGTCTCTCATAGTTTGCTTCCCTCTCTGTTTTTATCTTCTTTTACTTTTCCTTCCCTTCCCTTGTGTTCATCTTTTTTGTTTCTTAAATTCTACATATGAGTGAAATCATATGGTATTTGTCTTTTTCTTTTTTTTTTATAATTTTTTTCAACGTTTTTTAAATTTATTTTTGGGACAGAGAGAGACAGAGCATGAACGGGGGAGGGGCAGAGAGAGAGGGAGACACAGAATTGGAAACAGGCTCCAGGCTCCGAGCCATCAGCCCAGAGCCTGACGCGGGGCTCGAACTCACGGACCGCGAGATCGTGACCTGGCTGAAGTCGGACGCTTAACCAACTGCGCCACCCAGGCGCCCCGGTATTTGTCTTTTTCTGACTGACTTATTTCACTTAGCATAATGCAGTCCACTTCCATCCATGTGTTGCAAATGGTAAGATTGCGTTCTTTTTGATGTGTAATATTTAATTGTATATTGGCATTGTATATATCACATCTCCTTTTTTTCATTCATCAGTCGATGGACATTTGGGCTTTTTCTATAATTTGGCTATTGTTGATAGTGCTGCTATAAACATTGGGGTGCATTCACCCCTTTGAATCAGTATTTTAGTATCCTTTCAATAAATACCAGTAGTGCAATTGCTGGGTCATAGGGTAGTTCTATCTTTAGCTTTCTGAGGAACCTCCACACTGTTTCCCAGAGTGGCAACACTAGTTTGCATTTGGACCAACAGTTCATGAGGCTTCTCCCCTTTCTCTGCATCCTCACCAACATCTGCTGTTTCCCGTGCTGTTGATTTTAGCCATTCTGACAAGTGTGAGGTGGCATCTCATTGTAGTTTTGATTTTTATTTCCCTGATGATAATGATGTTGAGCATTTTTTCATGTGTCTGTTAGCCATTTTCATGTCTTCTCTGGAGAAGTGTCTGTTCATGTCTTCTATTTCTCAACTGGATTATTTCTTTCTTGGGTGTTGAGTTTGCTAAGTTCTTTATAGATTTTGGATATTAGCCCTTTATAAGATATGTCATTTGTAAATATCTTCATTCTGTAGGTTGCTTTCTTAGTTTTGTTAATTATTTCCTTTGATGTGTAAACGTTTTTATCTTAATGAAGTCCTAATAGTTCATGTTTGCTTTTGTTTCCCTTGCCTTCAGAGACATGTCTAGTAAGAAGCTGCTATGACCAAGGTCAAAGAGTTACTGCCTGTGTTCTCTGGGATTTTGATGTTTCTGTCTCACATTTAGGTCTTTCATACATTTTGTATTTATTTTTGTGTACAGTGTAAGGAAGTGGTCCAGTTTCATTCTTCCTCATGTTGCTATCCAGTTTTCCCAATACTGTTTGCTGAAGGGACTCTTTTTTTTCCATTGAATATTATTTTCTGCTTTGTTGAAGATTAGTTGACCATATAATTGTGGATCCTTTTCTGGATTCTCTCTTCTGTTCTATTGACCTGTGACTATTTTTGTGCCAGTACTGTACTGTGCTGATGATTACAGCTTTGTAATACAGCTTAAAGTCCAGAATTGCAATGCCTCCTGCTTAAAAAAAATTGCTAGAACTGATGCATGTATTCAGCAGAGTCACAGGATATAAAATCAACATACAGAAATCACTTGCATTTCTATACAAAAATAATGAAACAGCAGAAAGAGAAATCAAGGAATTGACCTCATTTATAATTGCATTAAAATCCATAAGATGCCTAGGAATAAACCTAACCACAAAGGTAGAATTCTGTATGTTAAAAACTATAGAAAGCTTATGAAAGAAATTGAAAAAGACACAAAGAAATGGAAAAACATTCCATGCTCATGGATTCAAAGAACAAATATTGTTAAAACATCTATACTACCCACAGAAATCTAAAAATTCAATTCAATCCCTATCAAAATAACACCAGCATCATTCACAGAGCTATAACAGATGATTCTAAAATTTGTATGGAACCAGAAAAGACCCTGAATAGTCAAAGTAATGTTGAAAGAGAAAAGCACACTGAGAGGCACATTCAATTTTGGATTAAGCTCTTGTGATGAATACAAAGATTTGTTTTTAAATTATATATGCATTGTTTTCTATTTTCCTGTGTTTCTTGTATATGTGTATACAGCTCATGAGCACATGTTTTTATAGTTTTATCTTTGTTTGAATGAGTGAGTTTTGTCATTTTATATTTTTTATGTCTTTATGACATTTGAATGTCACAAAGAATAACTCCTGGGCCAACTAATAGCAGATGGTTCACTGTTTAACTGCCTGAAATGCAGATGACTAATTTTACATGAATGAATATTTCCTTCCACAACATATAGCTTAGAACCTAGGACATAATGGTAGGTTTTGCTCATGTGTTAGGGCAGATATAATTTATCCAACATTTCATAATATTGAGTTTCCATTCCTACATTTTCTCTTGAATTATGTTGTATTTTCCAGTGCTTGTTATCTGTGTCTGATTTGATTTTCAAGGTTATGTTAAAAACATTCCTACATGTAGGTTTCATAAAACCAACTCAAACTAATTTGAGATTTTGCTGGTTTATTAAACTGAGGTTTCTAGGGGAAAATCTATTCACCCAGTAAAATTCAGAAACTAAAACAAGGTTGACTAATCTCTTTTTCTCTGTCTCTGTATCCTGCTTTTCTCTATGGTTTACATTTATATACGTATAGATAGTTGTTGGCAGGTCCAGATTCACATACTACTGATTACCAAGCTCAGCACACAGTATGCATGTTGTCTCTTTCTCTCTTTGTTTTCCTTCTCAATTATATTATACAATTCCAGGAAAAGAATATTGATTTATCTCTGCTTAAATTACATAATTCTCTCTGAACCAGCTGCTGATAGAGGTTTCAGATTCTGAACAGTTAAGCATAGATAATGTGCCTGGCCCTAAGGCTAACCAGGACTTTTGGAACAGTGATGGTTAGGTTATCCAAAGAAAAATGCTTTGATATGCATATTTATGTCCATGTGTACATTCATTTATTTATTTGTTTATTTAGAGAGGAGAGGCAGAGAAAGAGGTAGAGAGAGAATCCCAAGCACGGAGCCAGATGCAGGGCTCAATCTCATGAACTGTGAGACCATGACCTGAGCCCAAACCAAGAGTTGGATGTTTAACTGACTGAGCCACCCAGACACCCCTAATTCCATGTATACTCATAAAAATATTTCTACCTGAAATCATAAATTTTCCTGTATGCAATAAGAAATGCAATCTTTCTCTCACCAAAAAACAAGACAAACAAAAAAAACAACTTGAAACCAAATTTTATTTTGTATTTTTCCTAAGCCAAGATATTGAGTAATACACATCTTTTGAGTAGGTCTGGATATGGCTTTTCATGGTCTAGTAACTTGCAAATAAATGACCCAGTTAACATAGTCAACATATCTCCATTAGGAAGTGAAATTTGGAGAAGTATTTACCACTTCTTGACAGTTTAGTGATTTCTTGGTTAACTAGTCTGGTCTCCTCAGACTAGTTAGCATGGTAGTCTACTCCTACCCATGTCCCTAGCCACATACTATCAATGATCTTAATTAACCTTGTTGGGCGTGCATTTGAGTGTGTATGTATTGGGATGTAATACTTGAGTCAGGCAGGGAATCGATAACAGGAGCTGTACAATTTAGGTTTCCTTATTTCCTTTATTTAAGTGAAGTCTCTCTTGTCTTACCTTGTGTTTTTCTATCTTTCAGTCTTTGTTAGTATTTAGGTTACCTTGAAACAAATAATTCATCTTTAGCAATTTTTTCAACTCACTGGATGAGCTTAATAGAAGATATTTAGGTTACAATAACTAATCCACTATTCAATAATGTGTACAGAGTATTATGTGCTAATGTAAATTTATGGTCTTTATAATTTTAATACAGTATACTATGCCATAAGTTTGTAGACAAATTTGTAGACTTCTTTGTATTTCAGATATTCTAGTATGTGACATTTTCATTTTATGTGTTATAGTTCTTGATTTCTCGGATGCATTTGATAATGTTCTCTTCTTACTCCTTCTCATGAAGTGCCTGATTCACACCTTTGTTTTTTCATATTGCTGTCTTTAAATGTTTCTCTCAACTTGCTGGCCACTATTCTTTATAATAAGTACATTGTTTTTCCAAGATTAAATTTCAAAACCACCCTTATTTTGAAATAAAAACGTGATGGATTAATTTTTTAAAAAATGACTCTTTATATCAATTATTAAATAATACCTTATATTATAAATTTGTTTTATATATTGTTAATGCTAATAGCCATCAACAGTCTTTTAAAGCCACTTATAATCTGAGCCTAATATGAAGAAAGTCAGCAATATGAGCCATTTTATCACTGGCTATCATAAGCTTAAGGGGAAAATTCTGCATCTGAAGATATTCTTCTCCTGTTTAAAATTAACTAACTTCAGTCCTTTCATTGCTATAAAGGTCTGCTAGCTGAGATTTGGAAGGAATGTTTTTATTATGATTACAGTAAAGCAGGAAACAATTTTATCTTCTTAGTCACTTACAAGGAAAAGTCAACCACTAAAATTAAGCACATGAATTGGAGGACCAATATGTACTAGAACAGTTGTCCCATGACTCCTTTTACTGCTTTTACCTTGTTTGGCTGTCCTATACTCTCATTACTGTTATCCTTACAACATAAGCACAGTGTCTTCTTTTGTAGAGAAAATTGTTTCTACTCTTGTATTGGCAGAGAATTGGAGGTTATATTTAAATTCTTCCCAGTATCAAAATTAGATAGCAGATATCTACACTTCTTCAGCAGTGAATTTTCTTATACTTTTGAAATAATGCTAAAATCCCTCAGTATTCATGCAAGGGAATTATCTCAGCAAATGTAGTACCAATAAGTACAGGGTTTTGAATTACCTGAGTATTTATTGCTTTTAATCTGTTTCAAAAAGATTCATGTACTTATTTAAAAATTTTTTTAATGTTTATTTGTTATTGAGAGACAGAGAGACACAGAGCATGAGCAGGGGAGGAGCAGAGAGAGGAGAAGACACAGAATCCGAAGCAGGCTCCAGGCTCCGAGCTGTCAGCACAGAGCCCCACGCAGGGCTTGAACTCACAAACTGCGAGATCATGACCTGAGCCAAAGTCGGACGCTTAACTGACTGAGCCACCCAGGCACCCCTCAAATACTTATTTTTAAAAAGCACAGAAAAGACCAGTGAAAGAAACCATAATAATTGAAAAAAGTAAGAAAAATTATAGAAAACAGTGGCAAATATTGACATGATCCTAAGTAAGCTGGTTATTGACTGTATGTTTTAAGTTAATTCTAATATTTCTGACAGACCTTGACTGTTTTGACTGCTCCTCTCTCAGCTCTAACCAAGAGGTTTCTATGAAAGTTGGTGTGTTTTTACTTGATCATCCCCAGTCACTGTACTAGAGGGAACCTGACCAAATTGTGTGTGTGTGTGTGTGTGTGTGTGCGTGCGCGCGTGTGCATGTGCGTGTGTGTGTGTGTGTGTGTTTTAACTTGGATAATTAGCTTGGTGGTTTAAGCCATAGAATATAAAATTGAGAATAATAAATGTTCATGTTTTCCATAACATGAAAGAAGTGAGTATGAAAAAAATGGAGCTTGACATGCTAAGAGAAACAAATCAAGAAGGGAAGACAGCACTCTCAGAATTGAGTCCACAGTTCAAGTCTTTACTGAGATTCTGACAATCCCATTTTCCCTGTTCTTAGTAGTTCAATCCTTCTTTGGGACTCTGCAGGCCAATAAATCTTTTTGTCTAAAGTATACGTATTTCAGTTTCTTTCATTTGCAATCACAAGCGTCATAACTGATACACAATGACTTTAAATTTTTCATGGATATTTTAATTCCCAATCTGCTATATATTTCTGCATCCTAAAAAGCTTATACATTTCACTTTGAACTTTTTCTAGCTTTCTTTAAAAATGTACTGATTAGAAGGGTGCCTCGGTGGCTCAGTTGATGACACGGTTGACTCTTGATTTCAGTTCAGGTAATGATCTCACAGTTTGCGAATTTGAGCCCTGCATCGGGCTCCATACTGCAGTGGAGAACCTACTTGGGATTCTCTGTCTCTGTCTCTCTGCCTCTCCTCCATTCACTCTTGCTCTCTTTTTAAAATAAATAAATAAACTTAAAAAAATGTATTTATTAGAATGGGAACTGGGCATGAAAGAGTATAAGTAAACTAACAGAAAGGCCACTTTCAAAGCGCATGTCCTAGTTTCAGAAAGTGAATTATGTTGACTAGTGAGCACCGAATATATCACAAATCTGTGATCAATCACTATTTGGTATATTTGCTTTTCCTATGAAGATTTTTATAGTGCTTTAGGTATAGTAAGCTTTCCTTAAATTCTTTCTTTCTTTATTTTTATGTTTTAAATTTAATTTTTTAAAATTTACATCCAAATTAGTTAGCATATAGTGAAACAGTGATTTCAGGAGTAGATTCCTTAATGCCCTTTACCCATTTAGCCCATCACCCCTCCCACAACCCCTCCAGTAACCCTCTGTTTGTTCTCCATATTTAAGAGTCTCTTATGTTTTGTCCCCCTCCCTGTTTTTATATTATTTTTGTTTCCTTTCCCTTATGTTCATCTGTTTTGTCTCTTAAAGTCCTCATATGAGTGAAGTCATATGATATTTGTCTTTCTCTGACTGACTTGAATTGAAAAACATGTGAGGTGATTACTAACTATTCTTACATTCATAGCCATAAAGTTAGAATTGTCATCCATTATACACTTCAGGTTGGATATAACAACTATGCTTCGTCTACATCTCTTATATATCATGTATAACTACAATCTCATGGTACACAATTGTATCTCTTCACATTTCTCTATTTTCTATATTGGAAGGCATGAATTTAAGGCTTGATGTTAATTTCTCCATTTTTGGCCTAATATTTTGGAAAATTCACCAAGAGCTTGTCTTGTCAAAAGCACTTACTAGTCCTCATTTCCAGGAAGCACTCATTTTTTACTCCCATTCATTCTTTTCCAGACCGATACACAGCACTTATGTGCTGTATATGACATTTGTGGCATGTGTATTTTATTTATAAAAGGGAAAATTATATCATCTAAGAAGAATTTCTTTAACAATCCAGAAAAGTGCCCTATTACTTTCAGTCAGATTGATCTCATGAGCAGAGTATTTTTTTTTTCTTTAGTTTCTTTTAGCACTTACAGGTCAAACTAGGAAAAAGAAAGGTGTGAACATTTGTATCAGTTTGAAAAAGGAAGTCATTTATTATCACACTTCATATAACTTCCCTTCTCTTTTTATATGAGTCCCCTTGTTGAGATTTCAAAACCCGTTCTCTTCTTGCCTGCAATTCTGTTCATGGTGATATGGCATTTTCCCTAAAAATGAAACATCAATGTAAGCTTTATGATATTGGGAGGAACAAGGTTAAGAAAGGCATGTGTAAAATATGGAAAGTCCCAAACATAGTCACAATTCACATATTGTTTCTGTATTTACATGAAAACCTTGGGGGTTCTTTTTGTATATTGCTTTAAGCTCTTCAAGTTTTCCTTACCTCTTCCCAATATGTTTAAATTGTATTTTCATTTGTATAACTCCTTTTTTAAATGGCTTTGAACTTGCAATATTTTAGCACATACTTCATTATTAATTTCTAGTTATTTTCAAGTTTCAAGTGATTTCAATTTTTATATGTATGCTTTCTGTTTAAAAATAAAACTACATGATATCACCAAAATGGCGAATCAAAAGACTCTTGTCTCCATCCCCTGATAACAATCAATAAGCAGACAGCTATCCATGAGGAAAAACAGTTCTGGGGAAGCTCAGGAACCCGCTTAAGGAAACTTTAGCAATATGATGGAACAAACAAAAACCTCGAGATTAACCACAAAAAAAGAAAGGAAGGATGGTTGGTTGCATTTTGCTTGAACCATCTTATCCTCAAACTGGCACTCTTAAGAGCCAAGAGATGATTCCCCAGATAGAAAGAGATCCTCTTGCTAGCAAGAAGAAGTTGTGATAAGCACCCAAATTCTTCAGACTTTGGAGGCACCTCTGGAAAGACCCATTTCAGTTTTACCCCACCCAGAGGTGAGCAAAACTGACATATAAAGGGATAAGAAGGAACAAGAAAGAAGATCAGGGGCTATCAGTATCAGCCACACAATAAGAGTGACAACAGTTGCCAGTGACCTGTTCTGCAGAGAACCCAAGAAACTTTTGTCACTGAAGATATCAATGACCAGCATAGCTGCCATGGATGTCCTGCATATTTTATTGTTTTTTGCCCTTGGTATTCACATTTGCAGAAGTCAGCCACATGAGTCTCTCCCTGCTCATCCTCTGCCTCTCAGAGATGGGATTTTACCCTGACAACCAACCTAAGACTCTGTTACTGCATGAGTACAACACAACAGCCTGGACTTCTGTGCTTGACACATACTACCATGTGCATGCCTGATAGCCCGACCAGCTGTACACATGCACACTCTCAGCCTGATTTCTGTCACTGGCCTCCACTTCTGTGAGCTCTATCATAGGAAAACTCTGAAGCAATATAGTGCATGTGAACATCCAGAGCCCCTATAACTTCCAGTATACCTGTGGTTGACACTGGCCCTTGTTAATGGCACTGGCCCCAAATACTATGTGTATGTGTGCAACCAGAACTTGCCACTACAAGGAAAATGCACCTGGTCCTCGGTTTATCATATGGACACCACCACTCTGGCCACGACCACTGCCAGCCCTGGTCCACGGTCACTGAACCTGAAGGTGCTGCTGAGGATCCAAACACTCCTTGCAACAACTTTAGACACCCCAAACTCAACAAGAATTGACTCAACAATTGTCAATGTTGTGGACACAGATAGACTGAACCAACAACATATTATGTCCCCCCAGACCCATCACATACCCTCACACTTGATACCCTGCAGCACTAGACCCAGTGTCACAGCATGATCCAGTATGCCCTTACCTACAGGAGAAGATATTTCTTTGCCTCAGCCAGTCCAGAAATTCTGAATGAAATGACTACTTCTTCAAATGCATAGATACATACCTAAGGCTATAGAGTTCATGAAGAATCAGCAAAACTGACACCACTAAAGAAACACAGTAAACTTCCAGTGACTAACCCCAAAGAAACGGAAATCCATGAATTGTCATACAAAGAATTCAAAATAACTGTTCTAAAGATGCTTAGAGAGCTCGTAGAGAACATAGATAAATAATTTAACAAAATTAGGAAAACAATACAAAAACAAAATGAGTAAGTCAACAAAGTTATAGAAAATACAAAAAAAATAGAAATTTTTTAGGTAAAGAATGCAAATACTGACTTGAAGAATTTAATTGAGAGCATTGACAGCAGCCTGGACCAAACAAGAAAAAAATATATAATCTTGAAGACAGATCATTTGAAATTATCCAGTCAGGGACCTAAAAAGAAAAAAAAGTGAAGAAAGTCTACAGAACTTACAGGACAACATGGAGAGAAACAATCCATGCATCACTAGAATCACAGGAAAGGGCAAGAAAAAAGGAACAGAAAGCTTATTAAAATAAATAATGTCTGAGAACTTTCCAGGCTTGGGGAGAGATTTGGACACCTTTGATTATGAAGCTATTAGGTCATTTCAAAATTTCACTACAATAGTCTTCTCCAAGACATTATAATAAAACTTTCTAAAATCAAAGATGAAGAAAGAATTTTACAAGAGAAGAAGAAAATTCTTTCACACAAAGGAACCTCCTTATTGCAAATTATTTGACAGTAACTTTTCAGTACAGGAAAGAGTGAGATGATATATTCAAATGATGAAAGAAAAAAACTGCCAACCAAGAATATTTTACTAAGCAAAAGTGTCTTACAAGAAGGAAGGTGAGATAAACACCTTCCCCAAAATGTAAAAACTGAAAATTTTCATCACCACTAGACTAGCCTTACATAAATACTAAAAGTAGTCTTTCAAGCTGAAACAAAAACGAAACAACAACAAAAACCACACTAATTAATAACAATGAAAACTTATGAAAATGCAACATACCAATAAAGGTAAAAAGATAGTCAGATTCTGAATACTTATATACTGTGATATTGTAGTGTTAGTCACTTAACTTTAGTATGAAGTTTAAAGATAAAAAAGTATTAAACATAGTTATAGCTACAGTAATTTGTTAAGCACAGTATAAAAGTTTGTAAACTATAACATCAAAAACAAAAAAAAATGTAGAGGGAAACTCACTTTGTTGGTATGAGTTTTTTGTAGTGTTTTTATATGCAATTGAAATTAAGTTAACAGAGTAAAATAGACTGTCATATCAATAATATATTTTAAGTAAATCTTAGGGTAACCACAAAACAAAATCTATGTTGAACACACACAAGATAGAGAAGTAAAGCAAAGCACACCACTATGAAAAATTATCAATTCACAGAAAAAAAAAAAAAAACAAGACACGAAGAAAGGAGCAAAGTAACTACCAAACACTGAGAAAACAATGAATAAGATGACAATAGTAAGTTTTTACCTATGAATAATTACTTTAAGTAATTACTTTAAGTATAAATAGATTAATTTTTCCAATCAAAAGCACACTATGGCTGAATGAATAAAATAATAACCTATATATGTGCTGCTTACAGAAGTCTCACTTCAGCTTCAAAGATAGACTACAAGCGAATTCCATTTCCACAAATGGAAATCATAAGATAGCAAAGATACAAATATTTGTATCAGAAAGAATATATTTTAAGTAAAAACTTGTAACAACAGGCAAAGGAGGTCATTATATAATGATAAAGTGGTCATTCACCCAGTGGATATAAAATTGTAAATATATATCCACCCACATCAGAACACTTAAATATATTAATCAAATACTAACAGATCTGAAAGAAGCAATAGACATTGCTACACTAATAATAAAGGACTCTAATACTCTCAACAATAGATAAATCATCCAGCAAAAATCAATAAGGAAACACTGGACTTGAACTATATTTAACATCAAATTAACCTAACAGACATATAAGGAAATTTGATACAACAGATGCAGAATTCACATTCTTCTCTAGTGCAAATGAAATATTCTGTGGGTTAGATTATATGTTATCACAACACAAGTCTTAACAAATTTTAATAGATTGAACTCATACTAAGTATCTTTTCTGACTACAGTGGTTTTAAACTAGAAATCAATAACATAAAGACAACTGGAAAATTCACAAATATATAGAAATTAAACAACACACTCAGAAATACCCAATGTACCAACAATAGATTCAAAAGGCAAATGAAAAAAAAAATATCTTGAAACAAATGAAAAACAACATACCAGAACTTAAGTGATATAACAAAGCAGAGTGAAAGGGAAGTTTATAATGATAAATGTCCTTATTTAAAAAAAAATTCAAATAAACAACTCAAATTTACACTTTAACAAACTTTAAAAAGAAGAACAGAATAAGCATAAATGTAGCAGAAAGAAGGCGATAACAAAGATCAGAACAGAATTGAAACAGAATAGAAAAAAAAAGAAAAGACCAAGAAAACTAAAAGTTGTCTTCTATAAATGATAAACAAAATTCACAAATCTTTATCTAGACTCACCAAGAAAAAAGAGGACTCAAATAAAATCATAAATAAAAATGAGACATTACAACTGACACTAAAGAAGTACAAAGGATAATAAAAGACTACTATGAATAATTTATACCACCAACTTAGGCAACCTGGAAGAACTGGGATAAATTCCTAGAAAAAAGAAACCCTATTGAGTCTAAATCATAGAGAAACAGAAAATCTGAACAGATCCATAACAAGAAAGGAAATTAAATCAGTTAAAAAAAATTCCCAGCAAAAGAAAAATCTATGACTACATGGCTTCAAATGTTAATTCTACAAACATTAAGTTGATTTTATTTATTTTTTTTTAATTTTTTTTAGTGTTTTATTTATTTTTAAGACAGAGAGAGAGAGCATGAGTGGGGATGAGGCAGAGAGAGAGGGAGACACAGAATCTGAAGCAGGCTCTGGGCTCTGAGCTGTCAGCACAGAGCCTGATGTGGGGCTCGAACTCATGAACTGTGAGATCATGACCTGAGCCGAAGTCAGACGCTCACCCAACTGAGCCACCCGGGTGCCCCAACATTGAATTGATTTTAAAACATTAATACCAATTCTCCTCAAACTCTTCCATACACTTGAAAAGGAGATAACATTTGCAAACTTATTTTGTGAGAATAGCGTTACCCTGATACAAAACAGATAAAGATACTACAAGAAAAAAAATACTGTAGGTCAATATTTCTTTTTTTATGTTTTTTAACAAGGAGTAAATACTAAAAATCATTTCCAGAAAGTATTTAAATGGAGTGTTTCCTTATATTTGAATAAATATATGTGACACAGAAGATGGAGTGAAATTCATTGGTGAAATGTCCTGGTTGATGTAGTCATTTTCAGGATGCTAAGAACAACTATAAACTAATTTTCTTTTGGCAGATTTTAAATAGTTAAATTAGGGGACTTTACATTAGGTCATACACATAGAAGAGAGTGCTGCTTTTTTCTATACTAGCAATGGAGCTCAGATTAAATGATCAGCCATATGCTACTGACCTCATTTCTAATAGGTTTATGTTAACCTTAGCAAAACATGAAAAGTCCTACATAAAAAGATTGCTGTGTGCTCACATATGATTTTCTTTCTGGTAGAATATTCAAGTACCCTAATTCTTAAAAGCCATGCCTTGGAAAACCTTACTGCTCCTTAATGCAAATCATGCACACACGAGTTGCAGTGGTGTCATGCATCATGCACTGTTAATGAGTGATTCTAGTTCCTGATAACAGTTCACCTGAACACTGTATCATAACTAGTTTCTAAAATCAAACTTAGATATTAGTCACATTGGGTTCTACTTACTCTTATTTTAGGAAAGGACATATTGAGAAGGTCAGAGTTCCAAAATATAACCCTGAGAGAATGCATATCAAGGTAGCTTAGGGAGAATGAAGTTTCTGAGTACTATATGTTCTGAAGGAATTTGAGACTTTTTGATTCAATATATAGATAGATTTTGATACCAATATTTCATAATCTCTTCTTGTATACATTTTTAGCACTTTTGATCTGACATAAAATATATATTTACTTGTTTTGGTATATATTTTATTCTCCAAACTATAAACACCATGAGGCCAAGAGCTTTTGTCTCTTTTGTTCACTTTTGTATGCAAGTCAATGTTTCTAGTGAATATAGATCCAAAAATTGTCAACAAGATACTAACCAAATTCAACAGCACGCTAAAAGTGAGATTTATCCTTAGGATGCAAGGATAGTTCAACATATGCAAATCAATAAATGTGATATACCACATTAATAAATTGAAAGATAAAAATCATCACATTAGATGTAGAAAAAATATTTAACAAAATATATCATCCTTTCATGATAAAAATGCTCAATAAATTGGGTATAGAAGGAATATGTTCAATATAATAAAAGCCATGGATGACAAATGCACATCCAACTTCATACTCAAATGGTAAAAAGCTGAAAGTTTTCTCTTAAAGAGAAACATGTAAGGAACAATTACATCATTACTCCTACTTGACATAGTGCTGAAGCACTAGCCAGAGTAATTTGGCAAGAAAGATAAATGAAACACTCAAATTGGAAAGGAAAAAGTAAAATTGTTTCTGTTGGCTGATGATATGATTATGTATATAGAAAATCTTAAGATTCTACCAAATAACTGTTAGAAATAGTTTTTAAAAATCAGTAAAGTTTCAGGATACAAAATCAACATACAAAAATCAGACATGTTTCTATACACTAACAATGAACTATCTGAAAAAAAAATAATCCCGTTTACAATAACATGAAAAAATAAAACTTAGTAATAAATTTACACCAAGAAAGTGAAAGATCTATTCATCAAAACTATATGACATTAATTTTTAAAAAGTTGAAAAAGACACAAATAAATGGAAAGACAACCCATGTTCAAAAGAGTTAATATTGCTAAAATGCAATACTTCCCAAAACGATTCAATATATTCTCTATCAAAATTCCAATGACAAATTCTATTTCACAGAAATAGAATATTTCCATTTCTGGAAATAGAAAAAAATTCTAAAATTCACATGAAATAACAAAAGACTCATATACTCAAAGTAATGTTGAGAAGAACAAATCTAACAACATCACAATTTCTAATTTCAAACTACACTACAAATATATATCCAAACAGTATGGTACTGGTTAAAGCAGACAAGTGGATTAATGGAACAGAATTGAGAGGCTAGAAATAAGCCCACATATACAGTCAACTAATACCTGACAAGGGAGTCAAGAATATTAAATGGGGAAAAGAGTGTCTCTTCAACAAATGGTGTTGGGAAAACTGGATATTAACATGCAAAAAAGAAAGAAAGAAAGAAAGAAAGAAAGAAAGAAAGAAAGAAAATGAACCCCTATTTTATATCACGCAAAAATTAATCAAAATGTATTAAATATAGGACTAAAATGAAACCATAAAAATTCTAGAAGAAAACATAGGAAAAATACTCCTTTACATTGGTTTTGGCATGGATTTCCTAGATATGACAGCAAAAGCAAGAGTAACAAAATAAAAAATAAATAAGTGGACTACATCAGACAAAAACCTTCTGTACAGCAAAGTAACATTTAACAAAGTGAAAATATAATCTACAAAAAACTTCTAAACCAAATATCTCTAAAGGGTTAATATTCAAAATATATGAAGAGCACATACAACTCAATAGCAAAAAAAAAATCCTATTAAAAATTGAGCAGAGGGCTGAATAAATATTTTTTCCAAAGAACACATTAAAATGGCCAAAAAAAACACATGAAAAGGTGCTAATCAATCATCAGGGGTATGCATATTAAAGTTATAATGAGATATTATCACACACTTGTTCTAATGGCTATTATCGAAAGACAAGAGATAAGAAATGCTGGCAAGAATGTAGAAATAAGGAAACCCTTGTGCACTGTTGGCTGTAATATAAATTGGTCCAGCCACTTTGGAAAACAGTATGGCAGTTTTCAAAACAAAACAAAACACAAACAAAAGAAAAACAACCAAATAACAAAAATTAGAACTACTATTGATCTAGCAATACCATTTCTTGTTACTCAATTGAAGAAGATGAAATCATTTTCTGAAAAAGATATTTGCATTTGCATGTTCACTGGAACATTGTTCATAATATTCAACACATGGCAACAACCTAAGTGTCCATTGACAGATGAATTGGTAAAAAAAAATGTGCGATATTTATCTATTATCTATCTATCTATCTATCTATCATCTATGTAATCTACAATCTGTCTATTTCATCTATATGTAATTGAGTATTATTCATCAATTAAAAAAAAGGAAATTCTGCCGTTTGTGACATGGATGGATCTTGAGGGTATTATGGTGAGCTGAATATGTCATTGAAAGAGAAATACTGTACGATGTCAGTTATATTTGGAATCTAAAAATCAGCAAGTAGAATGGTGACTACTAAGGGTAGAGGGCTGGGGAAAATGGGGACATGTTGGTCAAAAAGTACAAACTTTGAATCAATAAGTTCTGAGGGATCTAATATACAGCATAGAGACTATATTTGACAATACTTTATTGTATGCTTAAGAGTTGCTATTAGAGTTGAGTTTTAATGTTCTCACCGTCAACAAAAAATGGTAATTGTGTGAGGTGAAAGATGTGTATCTAACCTAATTAGGTAAACATCTGCAATATATATTTGTATCAAATCATCACATTGTACACCTTAAACTTACACAATGTTATATGTCAATTACAGTTCAATAAAACTGGGAAAAATGAACTCGTTTTTTTAGAACAATTTATCTCAAGGAACATTGTTTTATTCTGTCAAAATAATAACATTAAGTGAGCTATAAAAATATGTATTTGAGAACTCTTGAATAATTGTAACACAAGGTCTATAGAAATGATTTCTGTATATAGATTATATAGAAATATAATCTTAACAACAAGATTATATTTTGATGTAAAATGGAATCTGATTTAGGTATTAAAGGAAGGTGGGGTGGACAATCTGAAGATGATCATGGAGAATGAGAACTAAAGTACATGCTGGAAAATACACAGTGCGTTATGTTGCTCCCTTGTAAATGTCTAGTGCTCTAAAAAAGCACAAATCTCTCACAGTTCTCTGATAAGTTTTACTCATTTACTTCTCTGGAAAACTTTCCCCTTTGTATCATCCCTTCCTCTTAGCAATATAGGTGGGGCATCATGCTGCAGTACAAAGAACATTGGGCAGAAATCTGCAGATATGATTATAATATTGTATCTACTACACCTTTCTGTGCAATGTATGCCATTTAACTTTCATTGGCTCCATTAAATAAAGGTAATGGCATATGTAATCTGTTAATTATTTACATGTTTATTAATCATAAATACCAGATATTAAGTATATTGTAATGAACAGAACAGTCTCTTCCCTCATAGAACATACAAGCAAGTAAGGGAGATGAACATTTTTAAAAATACAAAAATAGGGGGTACCTGGGTGGCTCAGTTGGCTAATTGTTTGACTCTTGATTTTGGCTCAGGTCATGATCTCATGTCATGGTTCATGAGTTCAAGCCCCTTGTCAGACCTCTCTGTCTCTGTCTCTCTGTCTCTCTCTCTTTATCTCTCTCTCACTTCCTCTCACCCTCTCTCTCTCTCCCACTCTTCCTCCCTCCCTCCCCTGCTCATGTGCTCTCTCTCTAGAGAGAGAGATAAATAATGGATATTATTTATGGATAAATAAACAAACAAACAAAAAAAAGCAAACATATAAACATATACTGTGTAATAAAATTTAGAAATCTATGATTATATAATGATACCGGGGAGCCAAACATGGTCTTCCTGGATAAATTATGCTTTGGACCTAAAATCTAGTTTAGATAGAGATGGGGGAAAGGAGTTAAGAGGGTGGAGCAGCAGGGAGACCCTGAACTTGTCTAGTCCCTGAAATGCAGCTAGATCAGCATCAAACCATTTTGAACAGGAAATTGATCTGAGGACTAATGCAACAATCTATATAACCTGAGCCACAGAATTCGGCAGGTACACAATGCAGAGAGGTGAACTGGGGGAAAGAAAACCCATGGAGGATAAGGAGTGGTTTTTTGCAGAGAGAGAACAGAGAGAGAAAAATAAAGGGGGAGAGTGTGGTGCATTGGGATAGTGCAAGAAAAGCACTCTCCCAGAAAGTATCTGGAGAAAAAGAGAGAGGAAGAGTGAAAACTCTCCCAGGGGACTGAACCAGAAATTTGTTCACTAAAACCACTGATGGGAAGAAAAGAGAGGGTTTCAATACCAAAATTCAATGAACAGTGGAGCACAGAATCTGAAGTTTCAGAGCTCAGTGTCTGGTGGTGCTCTGGTGAGGAAGTAGGGCAAATCCCCAGAAGCAGGCAGTGTGGTCTGAGGGGTCCATGTGCCACATGGGAAGAATCAGTTCCCCTGCTTGGAGTGCATTTGGTAGAGGACATAAGGCCTTCTCATATGTAAAGTCCCAGTGAACCCCAGAGAGCAGCCACGTTTGCCGGTATTGGGACAATGACTCCAGAGCGCAATGGAACCTGGCACCAGCTGTGTGTTGTGATTTGCCATGATTTCTGAACCTCTGCTACTATGCGATCAGATGAATGTTTCCTGGGGCAAGTCAGCACTGGGTTATTGGTCAACGAGATCATTCCCTAGAGAGTCAGTGTGGCCCAAGCCAGAGGAATCTCTGATGTATGGGGCTTTGAAAAACAACCCCATCTGAGATAAAACTCTGGAGGCAGGTGCCACCTTGCAGGTGGACAGCATGGAGAGGAAAGGTGGGGAGATAGAGGTGGGGAGTGGACTGAGGCTTGAGACAAAGGAGGGGTGTTTGACCATGGGTTGATGAAAGCACAAAGTTTCTGTGCCAGAGACTAGGGAAGTGGATGAAGCCATTACCACCTCATGCATGCATGCACACTGATGCACCCCAGTAAGCTAAGCAGCACCATAGAGTGGAGAACGGAGCCATTACACCAAGCCCCACCCAACTGCACCCTCCCAACCACATCATCTAGAAGACCAGCACAAGTCACTCCATCTGCTTGTTGTACCAACTATAGAGTGCTTCATATTTTCATTTCCAGGGGAAACTGGCTATAACTTCATTCAGGTTTCACTCTGTTTACTGATTCTTTATCCGTTTTCTTTGTTTCTGTTTTTGCTTACCTTGTATTCTTTTTTCTTTCTTTCTTTTCTTTCTTTTTGTGGATACAGAAAGAAAAATTTATTCCTTTTTACTTTATTTTTAATTTTCTTACATTTTTATTCTGTTTTGTTTCATTTTATTTTATTCTATTTTATTATACATTTTTTATCTTTAAAATTTTCTTACCTTGTTATTTCTTTCCTTTACCTTTTTCTCTATTCTATCAAGCTTCTTTCAAAAAGCAGACAAAAGCACATCTAAGATCTAGCTTCCTTTATTTGATCTTTTGTTTTATTTTTATTTTTTAATTTTAATTTCTAATTTTATTAATTTTTCTCTACCTCCAAAATGACAAAATAAAGGAATTTACCCCAATGGAAAGAACAGGAAGAAATGACAGCCAGGGACTAATCAACAGAGATATAAGTAAGATTTGTGATCTAGAATTTAGAACCACAATAATAAGAATTCTAACTGGAGTTGAAAAAAGCATAGAAAACCCCAGAGAGTCCCTTTATGCACAGACAAAGTAAATAAAATCTAGTCAGGTCAAAATTAAAAATGTTGCAACTGAGATAAAATCTTGCATGGATGCCATGACAGCAAAGATGGGTGAAGCACAGCAGCAAATCAGCAATATAGAAGATAAAATGATGGAGAATAATGAAGCAGAAATAAAGAGGAAACAAAGGCAAAATATTACACTACAAGACTTAGAGAACTCAGTGGCTTATTAAAAAGGAATAACATCCAAACCATAAGAATCCCAGAAGATGAAGAAAGAGAAAAGGGGGAAGAAGGTTTATGTGAGAAAATTATAGCAGAAAACTTTGCTAACCTGGGGAAGGACACATATCACAATCAAATAAGCACAGAGAATTTCCATTAGAGTCATCAAAAACTGACTATCACAAGGTGTATCATAGGCAAATTCACAAAATACAGAGACAAAAAAAAAAAGAATTATGAAAGCAGCAAGAGAAAAAAAAAAGTCCTTAACATAAAAGGGAAGACAGATCAGGTTTGCAGAAGACCTATCCACACAAACTTGGCAGACCAAAAAGGAGTGGCAGGATATAATCAACATGCTGAATTGGAAAAATATGCAGTCAATAATTCTTTATCCATAAAGGCTATCATTCAGAATAGAAGGAGAGATAAAGAGTTTCCCAAACAAAAACAAAAGGAGTTCGTGACCACGAAAACAGCCCTGTAAAAAATTTTAAAGGGGAATCTTTGTGTGAAGAAAAGACAAAACAAAATAAAAAAGACCAAAAGCAACAAAGATTAGAAAGGACCAGAAAACGTCATCAGAAACACTAACTCTACAGCAACACAAAGGCACAAAACTCATATCTTTTAGTACTCACTCTAAATGTAAATAGCTAAATGCTAAAGTCAAAAGACATAGGTATCATGGGGTTCCTGCGTGGTTCAGTCACTTACACATCCGACTTTGGCTCAGGTCGTGATCTCACCATCTATGGGTTTGAGCCCCACATCAGGCTCTGTGCTGACAGCTCAGAGCCTGGAGCCCGCTTCAGGTTCTCTGTCTCCCTCTTTCTCTGTCCCTCCTCAGCTCATAATCTATGTGTCTCTCTCAAAAAAATAAATAAATAAACATTTAAAAAAAGACATAGCATATCAGAATGGATAAGAAAACAAAAATCCACCTATATTTTGCTTAGAAGATATTTATTTTAGATCTAAAGACACAAGCAGATTGAAAGTAAGAGGATGCAGAACCATCTATCATGGCAATCATCATCAAAAGAAAGCTGGAGTAGCCACACTTAGATCAGACAAAGAAATAGAATTTAAAATAAAGACTATAACAAGAGATGAAGATGGGCATTATATCCTAACTAAGGGTCTATCCACCAAGATCTAACCATTGTAATTATTTATGCCCCCAACGTGATACACCCAAATATATAAATCAATTAATCACAAACATAAACCCATTGATAATAATATCAAAATAGTACAGAACTTCAACACCCCACTTACAACGATGGATATATCATGTAAGCAGAAAATCAACAAGGAAACAATGGCTTTAAATGACACACTGGACCAGATGGACTTAACAGATATATTCAGAACATTTCATCCTAAAGCAGCAGAATATACGTTCTTCTCAAGTGCACATGGAACATTCTCCAGAAGAGATCACATACTGGATCACAAATCAACGCCCAACAGGTACAAAAATATAGAGATCTTACCTTGCATATTTTTAGACAACAACACTATTAAAGTCAAAATCAACCACAAGAGAAAAAATTGGAAAGACCCTGAATATGTGGAGATTAAAGAATATCTAAAATCATCCTCGATGGGGAAAAACTGAGACCTTCCCCCTAAGGTAAAAAACATGACAAATATGTCCACTCTCACCACTGTTATTCAACATAGTGTTGAAAGTTCAAGCCTCAGCAATCAGACAACAAAAAGAAATAAAACGTATCCAAATTGGCAAGGAAGAGCTCAAACTTTCATTCTTTGCAGACAACATGATACTCTATATGGAAAATGCAAAAGACTCCATAAAAAAACTGCTAGAATTGGGGTGCCTGGGTGGCTCAGTTGGTTAAGCATCCGACCTCATCTCAGGCCATTATCTCATGGTTCGTGGGTTCAAGTCCCATGTCGGGCTCTGTGTTGACAGTTCAGAGCCTGGAGACTGCTTCAGATTCTGTGTCTCCCTCTCTCTCTGCTCTTCCCCAGCTCACACTCTATCTCTCTCTCTCTCTCAAAAACAAACAAACAAACAAACAAACTGCTAGAACTGATACATGAATTCAGCAAAGCCATAGGATATAAAAATCAATGTACAGTAAATGGTTGTAATTCTATACACCAATAATGGGGCAGCAGAAAGGGAAATCAAGGAATCAATCCTATTTACAATTGCACCAAAAAAACATAAAATACTTAGGAATAAGCCAAACCAAAGATGTCAAAAATCTATACACTGAGAACTATAGAAAGCTTATGAAAGAAATTGAATAAGACACAAAAATGTTCATGGATTGGAAGAAAAATATTATTAAAACGATGATACTACCCAAAGCAATCCACATAGTCCCTTTAATCCGTATCAAAATGACACCAGCATTCTTCACAGAGGAGACCAAACATTCTAAAATTTTTACAAAACCACAAAAGACCCTGAATAACCAAAGTAATGTTGAAAAAGACAACCAAAGCTGGAGGCATCACAGTTCTGGACTTTAAGCTGTACAAAAAGCTGCAATCATCAAGACAATATGGTACTGGCACAAAAACAGACACATAAATCAATGGAACCAAACGGAGAACCCAGTATTGGATCCACAAATGTAAGGCCAACTAATCTTTGACAAAGCAGGAAAGAATATCCAATGGAAAAAGGACAGTCTCTTTAGCAAATGGTATTAGGAAAACTGGACTGTGGCATGCAGAAGAATGAACCTGGAACAACTTCCTTACACCATACACAAAAATAAACTCAAAATGGATGAAAAGCCTAAATATAAGACAGGAAGCTATCAAAATCCTAGAGAAGAAAACAGGCAACAACCTCTTTGATTTCAGCCGGAGGAACTTCTTACTTAACATGTTTCTGGAGACAAGGGAAACAAAAGCAAAATAGAATTATTGGGACCTCATCAAGATAAAAAGCTTCTACACAGTGATGGAAACAGTCAGCAAAAGTAAAAGACAGCTGATGGAATGGGAGAAGATATTTGCAAGTGACATATCAGAATCCAAAATCTATAAAGAACTTATCAAACTCAACACCCAAAAAACAAATAACCCAGTGAAGAAGTGGACAAAAGACATGAATAGACACTTTTCCAAAGAATATACCCAGATGGCTAGCAGACACAGGAAAATTTGCTGAACATCACTCATCATCAGGGAAATACAAATTAAAACCACAATGAGAGGGGGGCCTGGGTGGCGCAGTCGGTTAAGCGTCCAACTTCAGCCAGGTCACGATCTCGCGGTCCGTGAGTTCGAGCCCCGCAGCAGGCTCTGGGCTGATGGCTCAGAGCCTGGAGCCTGTTTCCGATTCTGTGTCTCCCTCTCTCTCTGCCCCTCCCCCGTGCATGCTATGTCTCTCTCTGTCCCAAAAATAAATAAAAAACGTTGAAAAAAAATTAAAAAAAAAAAAAAAAAACCACAATGAGATACCACCTCACACTGTCAGCAGGGCTAAAATTAATAACTTAGTCAACAACAGATGTTGGCAAGGATGTGGAGAAAGAAGAATCCTTTTGTACTGCTGGTGGTGCAGCCACTTTGGAAAACAGTATGGATCTTCCTTAAAAAATTAAAAATAGAACTACCCTACAACTTACCAAGTGCGCTACTAGGTAGGTATTTATCTAAACAATACAGGAGTATTTATTTGAAAGGGCACTCCAATTTTTATAGCAGCATTATCAACAATAGCCCAAATATGGAAAGAGCCCAGACTTTGAATGGATAAAGAAGATGTGATACACACACACAAACACACACACACAATGGAATATTACTGGGCAATCAAAAAGAATGAAATCTTGCCATTTGCAACAATGTGGATGGAACTAGAGTATATCAAACTAAGTGAAATAACTTAGAGAAAGACAAAAATCATATGATTTCACTAATATAAGGAATTTAAGAAACAGAAAAGATGAACATAGGGGAAGGGAAGGAAAAATAAGATAAAATCAGAGAGGGAGAAAAACCATAAGAGACTCTTAAATACAGAGACCAAACTGAGATGTTTGGATGTGAGGATGGGCTAAATGAGCAATGGAAATTAAGGAGGGCACTTGTTGGAATGAGCACTGAGTGTTATATTGAGGTGAATCACTAAATTCTATTCCTGAAATCATCATTACACTATATGTTAACTAACTTGGATTTAAATTTTTTAAAAAAGGAAAAAAAATAGAGATGGAATGGAGTGGTATAGCGAGAAATAAAGAAATATAT